>NW_011479509.1:105550-132680 GCF_000754665.1 Bison bison bison | reverse complement strand
TTTTTATTTTATATTAGAATAGAGTTGATTACAATGTTGTGGTAGTTTCAGGTGTACAGCAAAATGATTTGGTTATACGTATACAGGTCTCATTTTTCAAATTCTGTTCCCATTTACGTTATTATGTAAAATTCAGCAGAGTTCCCTGTGCTATACAGTAGGTCCTTGTTGGTCACTCATTCTATTTTTTGAATTTATTTTAATTGAAGGCTAATTACTTTATAATATTATAGAGGTTTTTGCCATACATTGACATGAGTCAGCCACGGGTGTACATGTGTCCCCCCCCATCCCTGAACCCCCCCCACCTCCCTCCCCATCCCATCCCTCAGGGTCGTCCCAGTGTACCAGCCCTGAGCACCCTGGTGATCTATTTCACATATGTTAATATACATGTTTCAATGCTATTCTCTCAAATCATCCCACCCTCGCCTTCTCCCACAGAGTCCAAAAGTCTGTTCTTTACATCTGTGCCTCTTTTGCTGTCTTGAATATAGGGTCATCATTACCATCTTTCTAAATTCCATATATATGCGTTAATATGCTGTATTGGTGTTTTCCTTTCTGACTTAATTCACTCTGTGTAATAGGCTCCAGTTTCATCCACCTCATTAGAACGGATTCAAATGCATTCTTTTTAATGGCCGAGTAATATTTCATTGTGTATATGTACCACTGCTTTCTTATCCATTTGTCTGCTGATGGATATCTAGGTTGCTTCCATGTCCTGGCTATTGTAAACAGTGCTGCGATGAACATTGGCGTACACATGTCTCTCTCAATTCTGGTTTCCTCGGTGTGTATGCCCAGCAGTGGGATTGCTGGGTCATACGGCAGTTTTATTTCCAGTTGTTTTTTTTTAACTTTACAATATTGTATTGGTTTTGCCATATATCAACATGAATCCAGTTTTTTTAATGAATCTCCACAGTATTCTCCATAGTAGCTGTACTAGTTTGCATTCCCACCAACAGTGTAAGACGGTTCCCTCTTCTCCGTAGCCCCCCAGCATTTATTGTTTGTAAACTTTTTGATAGCAGCCATTCTGACCGGCATGAGGTGGTATCTCATTGTGGTCATCCATTCTATTTTAATTGGAGGATGATTGCTTTACAATGTTCTATTGGTTTTTGCTGGACAACAAAGTGAGTCAGTCATAAGCATACTATATCCCCTCTCTCTTGAGCCTCCCTCCCACCACCCCCCATATGCTAGCCATTTCTGAGATTTATTGGGTTCTGCTGAGTTCTTAAAATTATGTTCTAATTGTATTTCCTTGCACATCCAGATCCTTCCTACATAAATGCATTGTAAGAGAATCACCTAATATTATTGTTTCAGGCAATGTCCTGTTTTGTAAAGGCTCTGTTGGCAGTTGTGTTGTCAGCCTAAAAAAATAAAAAGAGGCAAAGAGGAAAGTTTCTTCTCCAATCAACACTGAAATCACTGTAGAACACACAGACTGTATCTGAGACAGCTTCCCTGTGAAAGACCCTCCCTTTATGGTCTGAAAGTCAAAGCGTTGTGTGCACCGTGTTGCTGGGCCAGGCTGTGGCCGTAGGAAGAAGTATCAATGAAATCCAGCTGCCTGGCCTCCGATCTGAGGTTCCCAAAGGCAATCTAAAGGTGTGTAAACTAGAGCTACTCACATATAGCAGGAGATAGTGTGTCCATCATTTGCCTCAACCCCACAGGTTGCAATTTCCTCGCAGACTTCGATAAATACTGGGTATTGTTTCCTAAAATATCTCCATCTTTTCCCTAAGTGCCCTCTCTCATGGATCCAGGATGCCCACCCCCTGGCCAGGGATCTGTGGAAGAGATGCAGGTAAAGGAACCAGAATGAGAACAGGGAATGGGACTCCTCCCGAAACAAATGACACACGTTTGTATCCCTCAATTGTGTAACCACCACCATCAGAATGAGTCTGACCTGCTTAGTGATGGGGGATAGGTATGGGGGAAGTTCTGAGGTCTGTCCTTTAAGACTATGTTTGTCTCATAGATGCTGCTCCTTAGGAATCTTTTGCACTGGTTGCCCTCATCACAGCTGATAAAAATGTCTGCAGTAGGTGCTTTTTAAAAAATTTTGTTTATTTACTTATGGCTGCTCTGGGTTGCTGCACGTGGGCTTTCTCTAGTTGGGATGATCGGGAACTACTGTCTAGGTGCTCGGGCTTCTCATTGCAGTGGCTTCTCCTGCCGCTGAGCACAGGCTCTAGGGTGAGCGGGCTTCAGTAGTTTTGGCACAGGGGCTGCACATGGGCTCAGCAGTTGTGGTGCACAGGCTTAGTCCCTTTTCCTGCATGTGGTTCCTTTACCTGCACTCAGCACGTGGGATCTTCCTGGACCAGGGATCAAACCCGTGTCTTCTGCATTGGCAGGTGGATTCTTAACCATTGAACCACTGGAGAAGTCCAGCAGACGCTTTTTAATCACTCTGATTTTCCAAGTGTTTGCTGGAAAGAAATCCTGCAGAGTCTTCTGAAATACACAAATTCGGATTTTTTGTGACAGGTAGATGGAGCTGAATTCTGGAGGAATTCAACCCAGCCATCGAGGGGTCTTTTTCTTCATTATCAGTGGATCCCTGCGTGGGAATCTGCACCCTCACTGATGGTCCAGGTGGGTTGACGGTCTCGGTTTTCCTGGCTGCAGGGGAGGGGCGTGTTGCATGGAGTTCCTTCAGAGAGTCTGCATCTATTCCTGCTCTTGTTGCTGACGACTTTGAGCGGAGCAACGGGATGCTTGGGAGTGATTATAAACATTTGAAGGACAGAAAATCTTCGGCTGTCTTATCCTATCACTCCTCATAAACATTACTGTCTCCTTGAGATAACAAAATCATTCCAGGGTACCTTGGGAACATCTGGCTTGTGTTTCCTTTCAAGGCTGTGCACCTAAATGTGCCATTTTGAGTAGTAGATTCTTTTATCAGATTTTAGGGTGAGCTACCTTCCGGTCCCTTGGATGCTGGCTTTCAGAGAAAGGCTGGTGAGGCTCAATGTGGTCCATTCTGCTCGAGGGCTGCAGTCGACAAGGCCAGGGGGCTGTGAGGCATTTCTTCTTTCTTCCTTTTGTCCTAGTCTTTTAAAAAGTTCTTTTGTGGGAGTTTTTTCCGATAGTAGGAAAACCGATACCCTTGTGGACAGGTTGTCTCATAAATTCATCCACGTGTCACACGCTGTTTGGAGCCTTCCCACTGCCTGGCACTGTTCTGATCTCTGAGGGTCTCTAGATGGGGGTAAGCCAGTGGAGGGGGGCTGTCCATTGAGTGGGTGTGGTGGACTGAACTGCCCCCAGTTAGGGAGCAGCATTGGCAAGAGTGACAGGTATGATTGGCACTGTTCCCCATTGGCTGGCATTTATTTTCCCAGATCATCCAACTAAAAGAAAGAGGAATCAGCCTTTCAAAATTATTCAACTTTCAAATTCCAGACTTACTTCTCAGCTGAAATCCACGATGATAAAAAACATGTTTTCCCGGAAGTACAGGCGGTCCGTTCTCATTACTGGCAGATTCCATATTTGCAAATTCGCCTGCACGCTAAGTTGCTTCAGTTGTGTCCAACTCTTTGTGACTCTGTGGACTGTAGCCCGCCAGGCTCCTCTGCCCATAGGATTCCCCAGGCAATACTGGAGTGGGTTGCCATGCCCTCCTCCAGGGGATCTTCCCAACCCAGGGATCAAACCCACATCTCTTCTGTCTCCTGCATTAACAGCAGGTTCTTTTCCACCTGTGCCACCTGGGAAGCCATGATTGGAGGATAAACCTAAGGAAATCCGGGCGTGAGCCCTGGTCCCTCCTTGAGTTTCCGAGGGCCCACGTGTGACAGTGTGCCATTCATGTGCTCCTTGGATCCAGGAAAGTAGCATTCCAGCACTTTTATGCAAAGGCTTGAAATCAAAAGCTTGTAGAAAAAACAAAAACACTCTTTTAGTCTTTCCTGGTTGGCTCAGTCTGTAAAGAATCCACCTGCAGTGCAGAAGACACAGGAAGATGCAAATTCAATCCCTGGGTCAGAAAGATCCCCTGGAGGAGGAGATGGCAACCCACTCCAGGATTCTTGCCTGGGAAATCCCATGGACAGAGGAGCCCAGTGGACTGCAGTCCAAGGGGTCGCGAGAGTCAGATACGACTTAGTGACTAAACCACCAGCCAGAATATTGTTTCAGGTTTCAGTTTTCTGTCTTCTGAAGTCATGCATCTCAAACCTCCAGGTTTAGAGACATCACCACCTGGGGCTCTTGTTAACCGGAAGACCCGCATCCCAGGGGAGCCAGGTGGGGCCGAGGTCCTGTTTCTAACCAGCTTCTGAGTAAGGCTGAGGCTGATAGCGGTAAACTCCCTGTGTGCAAACCTGTTTGGACTGCTGTTTTCCTCACTTGCACCCAAAAGATATCAACTGCCATCCGGAGACCTCAGGTTTCTTCTTTCCCACCCTCCATGCTGTTTTTTATCCCATGGCTTCCCTCAGGTCTCCCTTCTTTGGGGAGCTTAGATATTGCCTCCTCCAGGGAGCCTTCCCTGATTCCTGCTTCCTGCCCTCAGGGATTCTCAGAAGCAAACCCCAGGGCAGCCATTCACAACCTGGGAGCTTGGAAATCATCTGCTCTCCAGGCCACACCCCAGACCAACCAACCCGGAATGTCTACAGTTGCAACCATATCTGTGTCTTAAGAACTAAGCTCCAGGTATGTGTTACCTCCAACATTTATCAAGTTTTAACAGCATCTGATTGGCTCACCAAACTGGGGGAAAGTCCCAGGTGAAAGCTCACCTCGGTGAAGATGATTCAGCCTTAGAAAGGAATAAAGCTCTGATACATGCTTCAACACGGATGAGCTGTGAAGACAAGTCTTCAAGACTTGGTCTCCTGCAGGAAATTCCCTGGCAGTCAGTGATTAGGATTCGGGCGGTGGCCTGCCTGGGGTTCAATCCCTGGTCAGGCAACTGAGATCCTGCAAGTCATGGGCTGCGGCCAAAAATTTAAAAAATGGTGCTAGAAATAGGTTTGTTTCTTATGTTACTAGCATCCAGAGTTTCATGGGAAGAGGTGCAGAATCAGAAGAGATCCTTAGCTCACAGCACGCGCATTCTGCAAAGGCAAATGTTAGTCACCTATTTCAGGAATGGTGCGCTGTGTGGGAGCCTCTGTGGATCCTTATTCATGCGCATGCTTTTCATAATAGACGCTAACTAACATGAGTGAAAATATTGACCAGAACTCTTGTGAAATAATTCTGTCACATGTCCTGATTTATCAGCATCCCAGGTGTACTTTGCCTGTGTTTGTCAACAAGAGAATTGAGTCAGCAGTCACAAGCTTGGTTACCATTTAGAAAATTGACATGGCCTCAACCTAACTTCTCCCATTTGAATTTAGCATCTTCAAGGGGCCAGAGATTCCCAACAGGTGATACGCATGTGAGCTACTCACAAAGTTTTATAAGAATATAAATGTCTTCTCAGGCTTCCTAGATGGCACTCATGGTAAAGACCCCATTTGCCTATGCAGAAGACTTAAGAGACATGGGTTCAATCCCTGGGTTGGGAAGATCCCCTGGAGGAAGGCGTGGCAACCCACTCCAGTATTCTTGCCTGGAGAATCCCATGGACAGAGGAGTCTGGGGGGCTACAGTCCATAAGGTTGCAAAGAGTCAGACACAACTGAGTGACTGAGCACTCACTCATGCAGACATCCCCTCCAGACTTACTGAATCTCTCCGCTTGATGTTGCTTGTTTAAAAAAAAAAAAATTATGTCTAAGGATGACTATATGTTCTGTCTTGAGATGTTTTTTCATTTATAAAATTTATGTCCATTCACTTTTATAAATAAGAAGTAATATTCAATGTCTTCTTTGAAAACAGGCTTAGTCATTAGGCTTAGAGACATTTTGTCTTAAAAAATTTTTTTGGAATGGTTTTATGATCTTGCTTTGCATGCCCCAGAGCCAATCAGATTTCCTCGGCAGTTGCATTTATTCTTATTATGAACTCTCATCAGACCTTTCAGATTTGAAAATTATCATTAATAAATTAACCAGAGTCACCCAGTCTCGGTGTCCACAGATAGTTTTTGTTTTACTCTGATGCTTGCATGGATGTCTTCCTGTAAGCTATGGACCAGAGCTTGTGCCTTCAATAAGGAAGAATCTTCCGGAAAAAGGACTGTAGCAGCTTGTTTGAAATTATCGATGCTTCACAGAATGACCTCTTGAGAATAGTTTGGAGCTGAGGCCACTAAAGCAGCTTTCAGATGATACTGACTGAGGCAGGATTTCCAGACTCTCTTACTGGAGAATCATAAAGGCTTCGTGAAACCCCAGGCCCAGCAGAACAAGAATCAATCACACAGGAAAACAACTTAAAAATAAAATTAAATACATTAAAAAATAAAAAAAAGAAAGAAAACAACTTAGAGGGAAGTGTTATTACAATTACTTGTTTGGAATATGGTTGGTGTAGTTCTAATATTCCATTTTCTGGGTATATAAGGCAGACTTTTCTTGCACACAATCTCAATCACTCAGTCCTGTCCCACTCTGTGATCCCCATGGACTGTAGCCCACCAGGCTCCTATGGCCATGGGATTCTCCAGGCAAGAATACCAGAGTGAATAGCCATTTCCTCCTCAAGGAGACCTTCCCAGCCCAGGGATCAAACCTGCAGTTCCAGCATCTCCTGCATTGACAGGTGGATTCTTTACCACCAAGTCCCTTTCTCTTCTTAAACAATTTGAAATCCACAGAATTTCAGCAAACTCTGCTTTCATAAGCCAAAATGAAACTTTTAAAAATGACATATGATTTTCACTGAATTCAGAAACTCTTTACTTTTCATGAGATATTTCATTGCACAGGTTCAATAAAAATCTTTTACCAGGATATAATTGGATACATTTTTGTACACCCAAGGCTGGGTTGGAGGGTCATGGTAGAGATGATGATCACTGAATCAGATAAGACCAACCACTTTAAGGAAGAAAAGTTGGTTTTACCCATAAATTCATCCCAGGAAAACAGCCCCTGTATGAGGCCTAGTGGGTAAGGAAGGGCATTCAGGACAGCCCTTAATGTAGAGAGGAATTTGCCCAAATGTATAGAGTCTGTGGATGAATTGCAATGGAGAGAGCTTCTTGGACTTGGTTTTCATATCTCAGGAAATAGAAGCTTTTGAAAGTCCAACCCCAGAGTCCTTACAGAGACTTCCGGCAAAGCAAACTGTGAGCTAACTCATTGGAAAAGATACTGATGCTGGGAAAGATTGAGGGCAGGAGAACTGGATGACAGAGGATGAGATGGTTGGATGGCATCACTGACTCAATGGACATGAGTTTGAGCAAACTCGGGGACATAGTGAAGGACAGGGAGGCCTGGCATGCTGCAGTCCACGGGGTCACAAAGAGTCAGACATGACTGAGCGACTGAACAACAACTGGGTCTGAGAAGGAATGTCACAGTGTGAGCAGCCTCTGGCATGCACGACCCTCGATGTGGCCTGTGAGCTCCTGCCAGCACCAAGGTTTGGGGTGGGCCTCCTTCTGGACGCCGTTAGTAGGCTCTGCCTGGAGCCCACCTGGTCACCCATCTCCTGTTTGTCCCACGTGTTGGTTTGATCAGCAAGCCCGCTCTGCCTTGGATCCTGTCATCCCCTGGGGGCCAGGGACACAGTTGCATCCCAGACACTACCACCTCCACCAGCAAACACACCAAATTAAAAAAGAACGTCCCAGCCCCTCAGCTGAAAGCCCCGGAAGCGGGTCTGAGATCTGCTCTCATGAGACGCAAGCTTCTTCATCCCTGAGTAGCAGCTTTGCATCTGCAGGGAGAACCACACACGCCCTCACCATCCTCCTGCCCACAGGTCCCCCCGCAGGATCGCCCCACTCCCGACCCTCCCAGGGCAGCACCCAGCCAGACGCTTAACTGACACAGGATGTGACAAGCGCCGCTGCCCATTGCCCCCTCACCGCATCAAGTGCCCAGCAAGCGGGGCTATCTCCTGGGGAATATCCCAGGGGTTCCAGAGGCTTCGGGCTTCGTCTCTACCGAGACTCTCCGGTGACTCGCCTCTGCAGAGGTTTCCTGAGCACAGACTTGGGGTCAGACCCTGGGAGGGGCCCTGGGATGGAAGATGGACGCATGACCCCTGCCCTCAGGTCACTGCCGTGGGGCCCTGTCCCATGAGAACTTGGCGGACAGAACCCAGCCACTGGAATGGAGAACCCCAGGAGCTGGGTGCAGTCCATCCGGCTGCAGAGTGGCCCACCTTGGAAGGCTCTGGTGTGAGGGGCCCATCTCTGAAGGTGGCTGGCAGCCCACAGACCTTCACCCACCGGGAATGAGAGGCAGGAAGAGCCATTCCTGCCCAGGAGGTCGGTGAGGGCCATCCCTTCAACAGGCTCTGCGCAGGGAGTTCTTTCTTTATATGCTTTTTTAAAGCCTGACATCCAAGAACAAAGCCAACGTTGGCAGCAATAAGTACCCTCTTGGGACTTCCCTGGTGGCCCAGTGGTTAAGAAATCTGCCTGCCAGTTCATAGGACACGGGTTCAATCCCTAGACCGGGAAGAATCCATACGCCACAGGGCAACTAAGCTGGTCCCCCACAACTGCTGAGCCGGTGCTCTAGGCACGGGCTCCACAAGAGGAGACGCCCTCTCCGACTGAAGAGTAGCCCCTCCTCTCGGCAACTAGAGAAAAGCTCGCACAGCAACAAAGACCCAGCACAGCCTAAAACAAATGAATAAATAAAATGAAAAGAAGCACCTTCTTGGTTCTCTGCATACATGACCCAAGGGATGGCAGAGGCATACGCTATGTGAGCACGCCTGGAGAGGCACGGAAACTGACGTTATACGGTGGTCCCCAAAAGTGTCAACGATAGGCTGGCAGGCCGGTGCAGAGGGTGATTGGCGTCCATCAACAGGGCTGTGTTGGGGCTGTGCTATCGACACCTGACGTGTTTGTTGTAATTGGTTTCCCAGCCAGCCCCGCTGCCTTCCTTAATTGCACACATTCCTTGACAAAAATGACATGCTGGTGGCAGCGACATGGGCTTGAAAACGCAGGCGCCTTTTGATCTAGCCCTAAAGTCACGCTTGTGACCAGAACCTAAGACGGGGGCAGAGCCTGCAGGTCATTTCTCTCCTGGGAGCAGGGGATAGAGTGGCCTGTTCGAACCGCCTGTGTAATTGTGTCACCTTGATATGCCCACTTGGTGACAGTTTTCCTGGGTCTGCAGGTCTAAACGCATAATGGACTTTAGACAGACTTCGTCTGCAGACCTTTGGAAGCTTGAGTTTAATTCTGCAGAGGACAGGGAAAGGATGTTCAGAGAATGTCTGGAATTCGAACCGAACGCTCAGTGCATCGCTACCATGAGTGGGTAAAAGTGTGAGAAACAAAATAAGTGTATGATTCCAAGGTACCTCCCTCAATTTATATTCATTGCCGAGGGAGAAATAGTCACTTTATGGGGCAGAGACCACCTTAACTAGGGGACAAAGGTTCACAGTGCCCGGAACAAGACCCAAGGAGCCCATGAGGGGATACCCTAAAGATCACCTCCCCTGAGAAATTCTTAACCTAAATCCAGAACTTCTATCCAACCGTGAGAGTGCATTGGACAAAACCAACTTGAGGGACTTGTTACAAAACCTAAGAACACTGTTCTTTAAAAGGATCAAGGTCACACAACTTCCCTGGTAGTCCAGTGATTAAAAACCCACCTTCCAATGCAGCAGATGTAAGAAATGCAGGTTTGATCCCTAGGTCGGGAAGATCCCCTAGAAGAGGGCGTGGCAACCCACTCCAGTAGTCTTGCCTGGAGAATCCCTTAGACAGAGGAGAGCATGGTGGGCTACAGTCCATGGGGTCTCAGAGTCCGACTTGACTGAGTGACTCTCAGTTTCACTTTCACTTTTCCAGCGCAAGACACTGGGAACTAAGATCCCGCATGCCTTGGGGCAACTAAGCCTAAGTGCCTCAACTACTGAGCCTGCGTACCTCAACTAAAGAGAAGCCCTTGCCCCGCAAGGAAGATTCCACATGCCGCAACTAAGACTCAACACAGCCAAAAATAAAATAAGTAAATTAAAAAAAAAAAGATCAAGGTCACAAAGGGAAAGGAGAGACTGCAAAACTGTCACCGACCAGAGAAGGAGACATGACAATTAAAAGCAACGTGGAGCCCTGGGACAGAGAAAGGACATTAGGAGCAAAGCTGATGACATCTGAACACAGTCCATAGCCACTGACATGTGCGATGTCCATAATGGTTTCTTGGTCATTGTACTCAGTCAAACAAGATGTCAACATCAGGAGGAAAAAGCTGGGTGGCAGATGACATGGGAACCCCCTGAGTAATCTCTGCAAGTCTTCTGTAAGTCTGAAATTAGTTCATAATAAAAAGTTTTTCAAATGTAAAAAAAAAAAAAGCTCAACTCTCCCCCACCTAAGCTGCCACACCCCCGGGGCCACCCCTGGGGAAAGTCTGCTACCTCCAGCTGTCTCTTGTTTTCCTGCATTTCATTCTTATAACTGTTAAATCAATAGCTACATCTTCATAGTAAATAATTGTGTCTGTGGTATTTTAATGGTCTCCTACATTTGAGTTGTCAGGAGCATTTTTGTCAGCAGAGCAAAACCATTGATTTTTCTGTCTGAGCATCCAAGGTGCACATGGATGAGCTGCCTGTAGCCTGGGATCAGAGCTGGGGAGACAAACCCCAGAGCCCGGAACTCTCCGCCCAGCACAGGCACCTACAAACAACAGATAAAATATTTTATCTCCACTGAACCAGGTTCCAGTGCAGTTAACTTCCAGGGCAGGAAGGGTTAAGCATCTTCAGTCTGGGAGAGCTTGGGGAATCCCACGTATGGTGGTGTGCTCTGCCATTTTTCTGGGGTCTGAACCCTAGAAGCAAGTGAGCAGCATCACAGAGAGAACACGGAGTCAAACTGGCAGGTGACTGAGTGCCTGGGAGCTCTTGGCTAGCAAATGGAGGCATTGTCATGTGTGTGTGTTCAGCCGCTAAGTCCTGACCAACTCTTGTGACCCCATGGACTGTAGCCCGCCAGGCTCCTCTGTCATGGGCTTTTCTAGGCAAGAATCCTGGAGTGGGTTGCCATTTTCTCCACCAAGGGATCTTCCCTACCCTGGGATCGAACCCAGGTCTCCTGCGTCTCCTGAATTGGCAGGCAGGTTCTTTACCACTGGGCCATCGGGGAAGCCCACATGTTCTCCTGACTGACCATGAATTGCAGCTTCCAACTGCAATAGCTCCATGATTGCACAGCTGTATTGTTCTTGACCGCTTTTAAAGTAGGACCTGTGTGTGCACGCTTTGTAGGCAGAAATAAATGGTGCATGTCCCTGGGGAGAGGCAAAGACCTGAACGGGCAGTGTTTGTGAAACATGCTGCCCTCCAGAGCGCAGCTCGACTCAGGCAGCCACCGAGGGCAGCCAGGAAGGACCGGGAGGTAGGCTGGGCCAACCACAAATATTTGCACAGGTGAATACAATTTAGGAAAGGAAGTCAGTGGAAGCATTCAGATGAGAGGGGAAGAGACATATGGTCCCACTGAGCTCCACACCCTGGGGTTTTGCAGAGAAGCTGCTGCAGCCTCAGTTTATGCACTGGTCCAGCTAGTGACTCTGGTTGGCATCACTTACCATGAGGCAGCACCTCCTCCCTTCTGACCTCCGAGGAGCCTTTCTGGGCTTCCTAGGAGGCTCAGTGGTAAAGAACCTGCCTGCCAATGCAGGAGATGCAGGAGACATGAGTTTGATCCCTGGGGTGAGAAGATCCCCTGGAGGAGGAAATGGCAATCCACTCCAGATTCTTGCTCAGAGAATTCCATGGACAGAGGAGCCTGGTGGGCTACAGTCCACGGGGCCAAAAAGAGCTGGACACTGAGTACTATCTACATGGAGCCTTTCTGCTCATGTGTAGTTGGGAAGGTCTCCTTGACTTCAAGGAGGACTATGTGGTCTCTACCTGTTATCTGGTTTTTCCAGTAGTCATGTGTGGATGTGAGAGTTGGACCATAAAAAAAGCTGAGTGCTGAAGAATTGTTGCTTTTGAACTGTGGTATTGGAGAAGACTCTTGAGAGTCCCTTGGATGGCAAGGACATCAAACCAGTCCATCCTAAAGGAGATCAGTCCTGAATATTCACTGGAAGGACTGATGCTGAGGCTGAAGCTCCAATACTTTGGCCAACTGATGCGAAGAACTGACTCATTGGATAAGACCCTGATGCTGGGAAAGATTGAAGGCAGGAAGAGGGGACAACAGAGGATGAGGTGGTTGGATGGCATCACTGAATCAACAGACGTGAGTTTGAGCAAACTCCGGGAGATGGTGAAGGACAGGGAAGCCTGGCATGCTGCAGTCCATGGGGTAGCAAAGAGTCGGACATGACTGAGCGACTGAACAACAGCAATCTTTTACCTGGGCAGGGCTCAGCTCCTCTCTTGTTCCTGTTCTTTTGGAGTATCTGTCCACAGCAGAGGAATCTCCTACCTCAGCTGGAGAGACCCATCAGGGTGGGGTGTAGGGGACCCTGTGAGGGTCCTTGACCCAGGAAGTGTTGCCTTGGGCCAGCCCTATGCCTCTTGCTCCTTCCAGACTCCTGATCCTGCCCAGCCTTTGTGTCTGACCTGCTCCAGGCTCCCTCTGGGGACAAGCTGAACAACACAAATCTAATTTCAGTGATTCTGCATACCAGTTCACTGCAGGATACAAAGACAGATGGTAAAAGTCATCCTAATGTTTAAATTTTAATTTTTTTCTTTACTTAGAATGACATTAAACAGCAAATAAAATCACCATGACACTTTTGAGTACATGCGTATGAGCCTGAGAGAAAGAGATTGTGGAAAAGAAGGGAAAGCTTTCTAAATATTTTAGTACCTTTAATGGCACTTTATTCCTACTTTTGAAAAAAACAAAAAAGGATCCCACATTTTCATTTTGCACCAGGCTCCAGAAATTACCTAACCAGCCCTGGTTTTACTCCACACACGAACAAAAGCCCTTTGGGGTCTTCAATTTTTTTTGAAGATTTTTTTTTATGTAGACCATTTTTAGTCTTTATTAAATTTGTTACAATATCGCTTCTGTTTTATGTTTTGATTTTTTGGCTGCAAGGCATGTAGGATCTTAGCTCCCCGACCAGGGATTCAATAATTCTTAAGAGTGCAAAAGGAGTCTTGAAAAAAAATGAATAGATTTTTTTTAATGGAAAAAAAAGGAGTTGAAACCAGAAAGTTTGAGAACTGCTGTCCTAAGAGTCTCAGCTCAGGACCTTAGCACATGCCGTTCCCTCGGCCAGAAAACCCCACGTCTGCTTTCTGCCCATTACTCCTCTCATTTCTTAGGTCTCAACCCGAAAAATCACCTCTCAGGGGAACATCACTGAGTCCTTATATTAATATTTGCTTCCTCTTGCTGGCAGGAAGATCCCCTGGAGGAGGGCACGGCAACCCACTCCAGAGAATGGGAGAATTCTCTGGACAGAGGAGCCTGGTGGGCTACAGTCCATGGGGTCTCAAAGAGTTGGACACGACTGAAGTGACTGAGCATGCAGCATGCAGCTGCTATAACAAATGCATATTTCTCTTATGGTTTTGGAGGACAGAAGTCTAAAATCGAAGTGTCCACAGGGCTGGTTCTTGCTGAGGACTCTAGAGGAGAATCCATTCCCTCCACTTTCTGGCTTCGTGAGTCCCTGTGTCCCTTGACTCTAGGCCCCTTCCTTGCAGCAGTCAGACCTTAGCTTCCGCCCTCACCCCTCCTCTCACTCTGACCCTCCTGGCTCCTTCTCTTAAGACCCCATTGACAACACTTGGCCACAGGTCACTCCCTGCTCCTTAACTGAATCCCATCTGCGGAGCCTTCACCCTGGAGGGGACATCCTCACAGGATGCAGGGACAGCTGAGAGGACCACACACCCCCGCCTCCAGGCCCTGCTTCCTGGCACTTTGGACTGTGGATGCCGGGGTGACTGTTTATCGTCTGTCTGCCTAACAGACAGATCCCGTCCTCTGCCAGGCCGGGGCTACTTCTGCTCAAAAGGCACCTCCAGAGCCTGGCACGTGGCCTGGTATGTGGTTCACCCCTAGCACATGCTTAAGGAATGATCAAAATCAAGGTTCTCTGTGAAAACAACAGCCAACAAGGCCTCCTCGGGTATATCCAAGCTGCAGCTGAAGCAGCTAGGCCGGGGTGGGTGGGAGTAGGGGGTGTCTAGAGTCTCCCATCCTGTCTGGTGGCCCGGGACACCGCCCAGAATGACTGTCTTCCCTTTGCCCCCTGGTCCTGCCTCGTCCTTCTGCCCTCCATACTGATGACCAAGCAGAGCCATGCTGTGCTGTGCGCGAGCCACGGTCCACCTGCCCCAAGATGACTGAAACCCCCTCCGCACTGAGATGCAGAGACGCAGAGCAGAGGGCGGGCAGGGGGTCCCGGGCACTGGCACCAGCGGGAGGGCCTGCCTTGGCCCTGGCAGACCCTGTTGATATGGCCACTGTCCAGTCAGTCGCCTCTCTCCAGGAGCTCTCCCTGGCAGGGTTAGAGTAAAAAGTCCTTCCCTGGCAGCTCAGATGGTAAAGAATTTGTCAGCAATACAGGAGACCCGAGTTCGATCCCTGGGTTGGGAAGATCCCTGGAGAGGGAAAGGACTACCCACCCCGGTATTCTTACCTGGAGAATCCCATGGACAGAGGAGCCTGGCAGGCTATAGTCCATGGGGTCTCGAAGAGTCAGACAGTTTCTTTTTCCTTTCCCTGGCCCTAGGAGAGAGGAGCAGGGTCCAGAGGCCCTGAGGGCCAAGACACATGTGAAACAAGGGCTCAGGAGCACTGGAGGCAAGGCAGCTACAAAGTCCTGGCAAAATCAGCGCACAGCGGGGAAGACAGGCGTGCGTTCACTCCCCGAGACTCGGTGCCACTCCCCCCATCTGCACCCATGACAGAGCACGAGGTCAGTCTGTGCCCTGCACTTCCTCCAGGGCAAGGAGGTGCCCTGCCCATCAGACCAGACATGTGACCCTGCGCCCCTGTCCTCGGCTTCTCCACCTGCCGTTCGGACTGAGGGGGCTTCAGGGAACCAGACCCTCTAAGAGGAAGCCGGACAGATCTGTGCTTGTCTTCTTGATTCAAAGCCACATGAATGTGGAGCTGAGAGGCAGGGACTCCCTGCCCACCCCTCCAAAAGAAGGAAAGAGAGAGAACAAGAGACACTGTGCAGACAGGAAGTAGAGTCGACTCGAGGGGCTTCGGGTGTGATTTAAAAGCCCACACCTGGTCCCCGGCAAGACACAACTTTGCCTCTCTCTAGCTCTCAGAGCGGGATTCGGCTTTGATTTTTTTTTTTTTCTGGAATGGGGGGAGGGGTGCTGGAGTCACCCTCCTTCTCCTGGCATCCCTCGGCCCCACGAGGCAGGGGACACACCCACAAATCATGTCAGGATGTGAATGCAGGAGGGGCCACAGGCAAATTCTGTGGAGGGCCTGTCAGCCATGTCACCATGATGGGCATGAAAAATCCAGTAACCAGCAGTTAAGGTCACACCATCGTCATCAGGACATCGGTGCCAGTAATCACATGGTCACCAAGGTGTCTCCCCTAAGCTTCAGGCTGGAAGCAGGCAGACCCGCCTGCTGTGGTGACTGGAGTTCAGGCTTTCCCTGGAGGAGAGAGAAGAGGCCAGTGGGGTAGCCACAGGGAAGATGGCATCAAGGCATGGACGGTCACCGGGACAGAGACCCGGGCTGCTGCAGCCCCACGAGGGCCTCCCTTTCCTTAGGGCTTTCCGCGTGAGCAGCTCTTGGGAGGAAGTCCAACCCAGGGGGCTGCTCTGAGGGTCTCTGTCCATGGAGCCCACGGAGAGGGGCCTTCTGGCAGTGGCTGTGTTGCTGACCAGCAGCTGCCCCCCTGAACCCTTCTTCCCCAGGGCTCCCTGCCCCTGGGCCTTTTTCTTCCCTCTTTATGGGAGGGAAACACAGGTCGGGGGTCCACGGGGCACACACGGAGTCGGGGCCAGGCCCACACGGAGCCAGGATGAGACATGGCTCTTCCCTCGAGGACTCATCTTTGGTTGGTACAAGGCAAGAGGGCCCCAGAGGCTGCAGGCGAGAGCCCGTGATTGAGACTTGCGACCGGGCCTAGACAGGATGGCCAAGCCCGCGTCTTTGTGTCAGCAAGGGAGCTCCGGGGAGGGGTGAGGCAGAACCCCAGCCCAGCGTTAGAAAGAGCTGACAGGGACCTCCCTGGGGGTCCAGGTTAAGACTCCGAGCTCCCACTGCAGGGGGTGCGGGTTCAATCCCTGGTCGGGCAGCTAAGATCCCACATGCTGCATAGCATGGCCAAAATAAGTAAATAAAATAACTTTAAAAATTTTTATTTATTTACTTATTTATTTTTGGCTGCACTGGCTCTTGGTTGCCCAACCCAGACCTTCTTGAGCTGTGGGGGCCGCTCTCCAGCCGCAGTGTGCAGGCTTCTCATTGCAGCGGCTTCTCCAGGTGCAGAGTGCCAGGTTTCAGTCGTGTGGTTCCCGGGCTCCAGAGCACAGTCTCAGTAGTTGTGGTGCACAGGCTTAGCTGCCCCACGGCATGTGGGATCTTCCCAGACCAGGGATCAAACCCATGTCTCCTGCGTTGGCAGGCAGATTCCTAACCACTGCACCACCAGGGAAATCTCAAAGTAAGTAAATTAAAAAAAAATGTTTTTAAATAATAGAGATCTATTCTCTTACCTGCGAGGAGGCGGGAAGCCTGAAACCCAGGTGTCGCGGGGCTGGGCTCCCTCTGGAGGCTGGGGTGGTGGCTGGGGAGTCCTTGCTGTGTCTTCAGCCTCTGGTGTCACCAGGCGTTCTTGGGGTTTCTCAGCCTCCCTGCTGTCTCTGCCCCACTCACAACATGGCCATCCTCTCTGGGTGTCTCTCTGTGTCCTCACCACTTAAAAGGACATGAATCATATGGACCCAGGAGGCTCTCATATCAAGATCCTTAAATAATTGCGTCTGCAACAACCATATTTTTAAATAAGGTCACAGCCACAGGCTCTGGGTGGACATGGACTCGGGGGAATGCTATTCAAGCCACCACAGACTCCCTTGGGCAGGGAAACACCTGGGGACTCCTCGCTTTCCTGTCTGCTGAGGCAGGAGCCTCCCTCTGGGAAAAGTCTCGATTTCCCACTCCGCTCACGTCCAGGGCTGTGGGAGGATTGTGAGGGGGAGTCCCTTGGACGACCGAAGAGTGAGGTCTGCCTGAAGCACGCCAAAGCATGTCTCAGGACTAGAAAGGTCCCCAGGGAAGTTCCCGGCGGCAACACACACCCTTACACAACCCCTCCCAGCCGCTGCCTGGAGAGGACACAGGCCACTCCCATCACTGTCCGCCAGCCCCGGCTTGATGCGGCCACAGGCAGGAGCCCAGGGTGTTGGCATCAGGTTCGGGATTTTCTACCCCTGGCTCTCCTACCACTCCTGGAGCTGTCCTCCAGCCCAGCGGCTCTGCGGTGCAGCTGGGGACTTGGAATAGACCTGCACATCTTCCCCGTGACCCAGGGACCCGTGTCCTAGAGCATCTGTGTTTACAACAGGACAGGGACTAAATGCTTGCTTCTGGCGGGAATTAAAAGTGAGCTTATGATACTTAATAGAAACCAGACGATACCCCACGGGGTCTCACCCAGAGTGGCGCCAGGCTTCCCAGTCCTTTGGGGAGGGGGAGTAGGATAGGTGACCTGAAGCGGGGTTTGCCCACCCGTGGGGGCCCCCGGGCAGAAATGAGTCATGGCCCCGTGGCTTCCAGAGTCTCCCCCACACCTTGTCGTCCAGAAAGTGAGGGCAGAACCCTGTCTGAGCCCTGCTCCTCTCTTCCAGAACTTTCTTTCTCACTGGCCACTCTGTCGTGTTAAGTTTTCTATGCTGACCAACAAATGACCACAAATTTAGCAACTTGGCCCAGTGTGGAGCTTGGCACGCTGGAGCTTAGCCCCCTGGAGCTTAGCTTGGGATCAGCCAGGATGGTGGGCAGGGGCCACCTGAGATCCAGGCACCCCTCCCAAGCTCCATGGCTGCTGATGTTTCATTGCATCTGTAAGATGGAGGCCCCGTTTTCTTGCTGGCTGCCAGCTGGGACCCTCAGCACTGGAGGCAGGCAACTCCTTTGCAGGTGGCCTTCACAGACCCATTGCCATGTACTGTTGGCTCTCTTTCAGGCCAGCAAGGGGACTCTCTCTGATTTCTTCTGTAACTCTCTCCTAGACCCACTGTTATGGACTGTGTGTCCCCACAAAGTTCCTGTTGCAATCCTAACCTCCCCAGGTGATGGTATTAGGAGGTGGAGCCTTTGGGGTAACTAGGTCGTGAGGGTGGGATCGTGCCCTTATGAGAAGAGATGCTAGTGTTGCCTGCTCCCTCTGCCCTCCACAAGTGAGGACACCGAGAAACACGACTGTCTGCAGGCCAGACACCAGATCTGTGGGTACCTTGGCCTTGGACTTCCAGCCTCTGGAATGCTGAGAAATGTGTCCATTGTTTAAGTCACCCGGTCTGGGGTCTTTATCGCGGTAGCCAATGCTAAGCCACTCCCTTTGTACTGTGGTGTTTTATTTGGGGGGTGGGGAGGGCTGCACCAGGTCTTAGTTGCAGCATGCAAGGTCTGTTAACAGTTCCCTGACCAGGGATCAAACCTAGGCCCCCTGCTTTGGGAGTGTGGAGTCTCAACCACTGGACCACCAGCGTGTGCATGCTAAGTCGCTTCAGTCATATCAGACTCTTAATAACCCCATGGACCATAGGCCGCCAGTCTCCTCTGTCCATGAGATTCTCCAGGCGAGGGTACTAGAGTGGGTTGCCATACCCTCCTCCAGGGCATCTTCCCAACCCAGGGGTCAAAGGTGGGTTCTTTACAAGTAGTGCCACCTGGGAATCCCACTGGACCACCAGGGTAGTCCCTTATTTGGTTTTTATTGCAATGAAATTCACATAACATAAAATTAATCATCTTAAAGGGAACAATTCAGCGGCATCCCTGGTGGCTGAGATGGTACAGCGTCTGCCTACAATGCGGGAAACTGGGGTTCAATCCCTGGGTTGGGAAGATCTCCTGGAGAAGGAAATGGCATCCCACTCCAGTATTCTTGCCTGGAAAATCCCATGGACAGAGAAGCCTGGTAGGCTACAGTCCATGGGGTCGCAAAGAGTTGGACACGACTGAGCGACTTCACTTTCACTTTCAATGCATTCACAGTATTGTGCAAACCGTCACCTCTGTCTGGTTCGACAGAGTGTTTATCACCCAGATGAACCACACCTGAATGGGCGAGGCCCAACCAGAACGCTCTTCCTTGTGATGAACTCAAAGATAACTGAGTAGCAAGTAAGTCACAAGGATGACATCCATCAGGTGCATGCTTAGGGGGAGGGGGGTCTTACAGGACGTGCACACCAAGGACTGGAGACCATGGGGGCCATCTCAGAATTCTGACTACCATGCCTGTCCACCAAGGACCAGCCCTGAGGGTCTGCTTCCCCCTCTTCTCCAAACTGGTACCTACTTGAACGCCTCACCCCACAACATGGGCGTCCAGGGCCTGAGCCACAGGCAGACGGTCCTGGGGTGTGTGCTCGGCCAGCTGCCGGTAACTCGTGTTCCTTCTTGGCCTTGGTTTGCTCAGCTATAAAATTACCTGGTAAATAAAATAGGGCCAGTTGAGCATCTGCCCGACTCTGGCAGTGCACTCAGTACTTTCAACACATTCTCAATACTCACAACTGCCAATTCCTGGTGCAGAGCGAGTGCCCAGGAAATGCAAGCGGTCACCTGCGTCCTTTCCTTCTGTCCCGTTCTTTCTAATCTCCCAGCTTTGGGGCTCTTTCTGAACCCCCACAAGGAGTTCTCGGAACTCCCTAGGCATGAAGGGAATCCTGGATTTTCTCCTCCTGCTTCCTGCAGGTCTTGCCCAGGGCTCTGGGCCCCCAGCAAGGCTTGTCCTGGCCTTTGAGCCTCTCCCCACTTCACACCCGACAGGACCAGCGGCGGCGAAGGCAGCAAACATCCCTGCCTAAGAGGGCTCCCGCCACCCACTCTCCACCAGAGTGGAGACCGCTTCCGGAGGCTTCCCCCGCCTCAGAATCTGCGTGGTTGATGGAGGGGTCGGCCTGCTGCAACAGCCATTCCCTCCTTCCCCCTCTCCCACGGGAGGCAGACTTCCCCGCAGCGGTTGCTCCTCTCCATCAGATACCATCAGGCTTTCCATCAGATACCCATCCTCCCCCGGGGCAGACAGAAGTCGGTGATAGGTTCTGACTCACAGGCGGCTGTCGGGTCAGAGGCTCTTCCTTGGGTGCTCAGAGCCGCCGGGCTCCCTTGGAGGGAGAGACTGGAGAACAAGATCTCTGATTGTTCTCCCCGGCCTGACTGCACCCCACTCTCCCTTGCTCGGCGCCCTGGTGTACGAAATCATCCTGGCAACGGTTTTGCATTAACTGTCTTGGTTGACTGGCTGTTTTGGTTCGGCTCTTCCAAGAAAGCACAGGCAATGTGGCTCAGATTAAGCAGGAATTCCTCGGCCTCAAAGCCTGGAGCTTGGCTCTGAGCAGGAGAAGGGACCCCAGCCTCTTGTCTGACGGCCCTGGCTGGCTGGGCAGTGCCTGTGCCGGGGATCAGTTTAGAGGAGTCTCCTCAGTGCTGACCGTCTCAGGGCAGCAGGCTTGGGGTCAGAGACAATGCCCGAGGTCAGTGGTCTGCAGTCCATACACGCCTGGAGGGTTTCCTTGGCTTTCATGGGTCTTCCTGATGGCCATCATGGACAGAGCCCCAGTGAGCCAGGCCTTCAGAGCCAGGCTCTGCCCTTAGCTGTCAGGAGATACAGCCGGGCAGCCCTGGTCCAAAGGGTGGTGCCCTGCCTCCGGACCCCGACACACTGGCCAGCCTCCAGGAGCTGTCCTGGGCTTGCACCAGCGTGTCCACCTTCAAACCCCACCCAGTGTTCTGAGCAAATCTCTCCTCCCCAAGCCAGCTTGCCACCCTTGCCCTGGCAGCTGACCAAAGAGTCTCCGAGGGGAGCAGGGTGCGGTGGGGTGGGACGAGCTATGAGGAGCTGCTGTGCCTGGCCAGTGGACACTGTGTCTCAGACACATGCCCAGCCCAAGGCTCCAGTGGCCCAAGATCCAAAATGTCCCAGAGCACAGTTCACATCAAAGACAAAAGCCCAGCATGAGGGCTGTAGTCCAGGGTCTAGCAAGGGACCAGGGCTGCAAAGGGACAGCTCTGGCACAAAAGGACACAGGCTGATGTTCTGACTGTGTTTTCTTAGATTCCATGCTTGTCTGCATGGCACCATTAATCTCAGGGCCAACCTGCCAGCCACAGCTGTTTATATCTGCCCTGGACCCAGAGCCCACATCGTAAACCCCTCCACTTCCAATCCTCCCACCACGCCAATATCAACCCCCTCCCCCTGCCGAAGTCACCCAAGCCAGGGACCAGACAAAGAGGGTCAGCCCCTCTGCGAGAACACACTCACCCATCCGGGGCTGTCCCCTTATCCTGTGTTTGCCTGGGAAGCCCCAGCCAAGGCTGTGATCTCAGCTTCCCTGGCCTCTTTCCTCCTCCTGGGCCAGCGCTAGTGCTTCTCCAGGTGGCTCGGCATGGCATGGCACGCCCCTTCTCTCTTGGGAAATGTAAGTAATAAAAATATTATTTTATGGACCTCCTCTAGCAGTCCAGTGGTTAAGACTCCATGTTTCCACTGCAGGGGTTCCATCCTTACCAGGGAAGATAGGATCCCACAGGCCGGCACAGCATGGCCACAGATAAATCAATGAATAAAAGTTCTTTTAATGGCATTGGCCTCTCTGTGTCATCACCCAGTCCATTCACCTCCATGAATGAAAATCCCAAGGGCACAATCTGAGACAGTTGGTCCACAGCCTGGACCTCTGGATCTAATTGCAGGTCCTAGATGTCCACAACCAGACGGAAGTCAGAGGAAACGGCAACCTGCAGGCGGTTTCTGGAGCCAAGTCGAGGTTGGGAAGACCCCTCTGACCTTCAGAAGCACCAGAGACCCCAGAGGTGCCGTAGTCCCCGAGACTCTAAGGAGCAGAGCGTGCCCACGGGGGCCAGACATGCCCCCCAGCGTGTTAGACAGTGCATTTCCACCCAGCATCAGCCCCTCACCCCCACATCTTGTACAAGAAGCACCAAGACCCTCTTCCCAGAACCTGGAGCCCCTCCACCTGACAGCCCCCTCTTCAGGGCATGTCTTGCTCAGAACTGCGCCCCACTTCCAGGTGGTGTTGGCCCCACAAGGCCCTCAGTGGCCCCCTGAGCCTGTGGAGACAGTCAAGGGCCACGCACAGCTCAGTGCAACTGAGTAACAAGGTGTGTGGACTCGAAGCCACCTCCCGTGGTGCCAGTCTGCGTGGGTCCGTCCTGGAGCTGGACTCTCTGACGGCAAGGCCTGCACACACTGGCCCCTCGGAGGCCCGGGGAGCCCACGTCCCCCTCCTCCCTCCCCCCACAGGGGCAGCGTGACCCAAAGGCTCCTTCACCTCTAGATGTCAGGACCCTCCTTGCGTCTTAGATGCGGACGGAGCAGGCAGGAGGGATGGGTGAGTGACCGTGGGCACCGTGGTGGGCACACGCCTCCGGCCAGTCCCAGCGTGGGCCAGAGTGGTCAGACTTGCCCCAGGAAGTCCGCTGGGAGTCAGCCCTGCCCATCCTGGGATCCTTGGAGGGGACGTGTCCCATTCACGGCGACAGCAGGTCCAGAGCCCAGCCAGGGCTGTTTGGTCTCTTTCTTCAGGATGACACAGTCACTTCTTTCTCTCTGACGTGAAGGTCTCTGCTTCTGGCCGAGATAGAGTAACAGGGGCTGAATTTCCCCTTCTGCCTGAAACAACTGAAAAACAGGACAAAACCCTGCAAAATCATGCTTTTCAGACATTGGATGGCAGGCAGCACCAGACAGTGTAGCTGAGAGACAGGAGACAGGCAGGTGAGTCCCTCACCCACCACAGCTTGCTGCCCAAGGGGCAGGGAGAGGAACCTAGGCTGGCCAGGCGACTCCTGGGAATGCAGAGCTGGGCTGAGCATTCGGGGACCAAGCAGCTCAAGAAGAGAGACCTGCGGAGGGCCCCATCTCAGCTGAGGGCTGGGGGCGCAGGTAGGGGACACATGGCTGGGGACAGGGCACCTCCCCGACAGCAGAGCCAGGGTTGTGCAGCCACCACCACGCCCATTAAGTGCTCACCCCCAGGCCCCGCCCCAGTCTCTGAGCCCCTAGAAACCATTGATCTGTTTCCTGTCTCTGTGTATGGACTTGCTCTTCTGGAAACTTTCTATGCCTGCAATCATAAGATACGTGACGCTTTGTGACTGTCTTCCTTCACTGAGTTTTTTCCAAGTGTGCTAATGTTGTTGGTTTGTCACTACTTCGTCATTTTATGGCGGAATAGTATTCCATCTTATGGATGGACCATGGTTTGTTTATTCTTTCACTCAGTGGACACGAGTTGATTCTACCCTTTGGCTCTTGAGAAGAGAGCAGCCACGAACACTGGTGTACAAAGTTTTATTTGCACACTTGTTCTCCACTCTTCTGTACCCACGGAGGGCTTGTTCCACAGGCACAGCTTCCTTACCCAGCCCTCCGTCTCCTGACCTCCCGTCTGCCTCCCACACGAGCCACCTGCCGCCCCCACCCCTGTGCTTCTCCTGTTACTTTGGAAGGTGGTCCCTCTCCTCAGGGAGCATAATGTAGACACGCAGGAAAGAGAGAAAGCAACTTCAGAGCCAGAGAGCCCCAGGGAGGAGCACAAGGGACCCCATGGATGGCAGGAGGATGAAAGTCAAGCTGCCAGCACTTAGAACCTCCCTGGTGGTTCAGTGGTTAAGACTCCGTGTGCCCGAGGCAGGGGGCCCGGGTTCGTTCCCTGGTCGGGGAACTAGATCCCACATGCCCCAACTAAGAGTTCACACACCACAACTAAAGAGCCAATGCAGCCAAATAAATAAATATTAAAAAAAAAGTTGCCAGGACTGAGGGGCTCCTCCCCCCATCTAGAATTAGGATGCATGACAGAAAAGGATTTTGGGGTCAATGGGAAGGCTGGATCTGGGTCTCCAGCCTGATACAGGAGCCATTCAGGCCCTCAGGGTCTGCTCGGGGTCTCCAGTGCCTATAAGGCTCAGAGTGGAGAACGCTGTCCTCACCCCACTGGAACCAGTACCAACCATGGCTAGAAGTACTTGGGGAAAAGCACCCCCAAGTTTGAAGCAGCCACCTCCCCAGACGGCTCCAAGCCCCTCCCAGACACCCAGGGCTTTGAAGAGCCCCCAGCCCCACCCCACCCCCATCTCCTTCTCCACTGAGAGGAACAGGAAGAGGGTAATTGAATCAGCATTGTTCACTCCATCTGGAACATTCCAACATGGAAAACCCACTGAACAGCTGGGGAAGCAATTTAGGGGCTTTAATTAAAGGCCGGTGGCTCTCCCGTGGAGCCCCACCCCCATGCACAGCCAGGAGGACCCCTACGGCTGCCCTCAGGGCCTTCTGAGGCCCAGCTGGGCACCGGGCACCGGGCGCTGGCCCTTCAGCCTAGTCTCCACGGGCGGCAGGTTGAGCAGAGCAACCCTGTCCACCTTTCTCCTCACTGCTCCCAGACTGCCTGCTGAGTGGGGCCTGGCCCCCAGACCAGACAAGCTAGGACCCCCACCAGCTCTACATCCAGGAGGCTTCGGGAAGAAGAAGGCGGTCACATGGCAGGCTCGTGAAAGGAACTTTAAGCACCTCTCAGGAGAAATGAGCCAGCTGAGAGTTCAGCTGCGGGGCCTACAGCTGCCTCCCTCTCAGTTGACACCTTCTGCAGGAAACAGCATCCCCAGCAGGGGGAACAGCACATGCAAAGGCTCTGAGGCAGGCAAGGTCCTGGCGAGTGGGAGGAGCCGATGGGGAGAAGCCTGGAGGCTAGCTAGTGAAGGACAGAGACCAGGCAGAGGGACGCGCCTCGGAGGGCCTTAAGAGGTTCAGTCAGGCATCTGGTCTTCATTCTAGAAGCAAGAAGGTGGGGAGAAGATTGGAGGATTTTAAATAATAGCATCTGGGTTACTCTGAAGATGCCCTTCTGGCTGCTGTGTGTGCAGAGTGCTCATTGCAGGAAAACAGAAGAGGTGCCCCTGGAGCCGTCCACTCAGGAGGTGGCGAAAGTCTGCACAAGGGTAGGTCCCAGGAGAAGAAGAAACACGCAAGGTCCAGGCTGGCCGCAGGGCCGACGGCCTCCCCTCCTGCCCCATGCCGGCCCTAACTGGACGACTGGGGAGTGGGGCAGAGCTGCCAAGGCGGGTGCTCACCACCCAGCAGGATTCCAGAGCAGGGTGTCACCCCTCCTCACCATTGTGACAAGCCAGCCCTCCCCCACACCCAGATCAGGAGTCTGAGTCTTGGGGGAGGGGGCTGTGGGCACGTCCACACCCACCCACATCTGCCACCGTGTTTCCACCAGCCCCGGCCCAGCCTGGCCATCTGACACGGACCCAAGGACTGGGCCAGGGTATGCCCAGGCCTGGGCCTAAGGGGCCCTGGAGATCATAGTTAGGACAGCTGGTGGGCACCTGACGGACAGCACTATGCCCAGAGGCAGGTGACAATCATTACTGAGGGGGCCCTGGGTTTCTAGGGGAAGACAGACGGAGTGGGCACCCCAGCCTGCCCCAGTCTGGCCTAGCCTGGTTAAGAGCCGAGCTGGCAGCTGGGCTGCAGCTGGGCATTCTTGCTTGCCCATCCTCAGGGAAGGAAGTTGGATAAACACCCCAAAAGTGGGGCCCAGAGGGCCGGGGGAGTGGGCGTGGCCTGCAGAATCTGGTGGGCGGGGCCTGTGATGGTCAGAGCCTAGCGGGTGATGCAGGGCTGTGCAGGGAGCTGCCTGGAGGCTGTCAGAAGAACCACTCTGCACACAGGAGTCCCCCACACCCGCTGTCTGGAGAGTCCACCAGGTTTCCAGGAACAGGTGTCCACTGGGCATAGGGACACAGAGTGAGCTGGGATCGCGGGTGCATCCTGGAGAGCCGCACAGACTCATCTCAGGTGGGCAAGCTGGTGCCTCCGCTTCCCCACCTGGAACAGGGACGACCCAGCTCGGCCTCCCAGGGCTGAGAAGAGAGCCCGAGGGTGGTCTCCAGAGTCACCAGGGCGGAGCTGTGTGTCACTGAGCGGGCCCCTAACCTCTCTGAGCCTAAGTTGCTCACTTGTGACAAGCAGCCAAGCTCACCGCCCACCTGAAGGGATGGATAAGGATCGAGTTTCTGTCAACTCCTGGTATGAATGGTCCCCGGTCATGATTATCCCCAACCCCAGAGGGTCTGACCTGGTGACTCAGATGGTCAAGAATCTGCTTGCAATGCAGGAAACCCAGGTTCAACCCCTGGGTCGGGAAGATCCCCTGGAGAAGGGAATGGCAACTCACTCAAATATTCTTGCCTGGAGAAGCCTATGGACAGAGGAGCCTGATGGGCTACAGTCTATGGGGTCCCAAAGAGTCAGACACGATTGAGCAACTTTCACTTTCCACTTCTACCTCCAGGAGGTGGCACCTCCAGCCCCACCCTCTAACCCTCTAAGGGCTCCTAGAAGAACACAGATGCCAACTTTATTTTGTAAATATTTTTCTCTGCCCAGCGTGTGCCCAGGGTCTGCTCTGGCCGGGTGATGGGCATAAATTAAGGTCACTGAGCTTTCCCAGACAGGGTGTGGGCCCTGGCCCCATCAGTCCCAGCCGAAGTCCTGGCCGGTCATCTGGTAGAACTTGCGGTTGAAGGGCCGGTAGAAGGCCCGCAGGCGCTGGACCACGGACTCGGGCACGCGTGGGTGGGGCCGGCCCTTGGACTTGCCCAGGCAGCGCGGCCGGCCGCTGCCCTGCGCCTTCTTGAGGCAGGGGAAGCCCTTGGTGGCATTGAAGTAGAAGTGCTTGTCCGTGACGACCCGCTTGAGGCCCAGGAAGTCCTGCACACGGCCCAGCTCTCCGGCGGGGTCGCTGACCAGGCGCTCGCCGCTGACGAAGAGGAAGCGGGACAGCGGGAAGTAGCGCAGCCAGTTGT
>NW_011479509.1:100242-105211 GCF_000754665.1 Bison bison bison | reverse complement strand
GCTGGGGGTCTTCTCCAGGGTGATCTGCCCGTCCAGGGTGCGGGGCATCAGGCTCCTGCGGGACGCAGTGTGGACAGGGGGCGTGAGTGGGTGCTGGCCCTCCTCCCACACTAGATCTGACCCAGGGCCAGTACTAACCTCCCCCGCCAGGGAAGCCCCAAACCTACAAGGTAGCTGAGCCTCCCCTTTGCCCACCCTGCCAGGCCCACCCATCCAAAGTGCCTGCGTGGGCAGCCTGGGGTGTGGACCATGAGGGTGCTCAGCCTTGGGGCAGGCTGGAAGTGGGGCCCATCCTGCAAGGCTGCTCACACCCCCACAGGGCTCAGCTGCACCCAACCCTGACACGGGTGCCTCTCACCCCAGACCCGGTGCTCATGAGGCCAGGGGCCCCAGGCCTACCGCCCACAAGGCTCCACTTGTCCCCCCAACCCCCGTAGGCCCCTGCACTGTAATTACCCTGGTCACACTCTCATTAAGTGGCTCATGGCATCCCCTAAATTAGGTCATTAGTTATTGACCAGTGTCCCCAGCAAAGGGCGTCCCGCCTTCCTCTCTGTCACTCCCCACCATCGCCCCTCCCCACCTCTGAAGGCAGCCCTGCTAATTCTCCCCAACCCGCTCCCCACGTCCCAGAAAGTTGAAAGCCACAGCCCAGCCCAGGACACTGCAGAAGTTAGTGAGGCGGCCTGAGGACCCATCTCAGCCGCCAGGGCTGCCCAGACCCCTCTGGGAACCCAGAGCGCAGGGCCTACATGCAGCCTTCTCAGCAGTCCCCTCTCTCTGGCCCAGGGCTGGGGGGCACTGATCCTATCCCAGAGCGGGTGAAGCCCCTCCTAGCACCCCGCCTTGGCAGCGTCCCGAGGCCACCCTGCCAACCAGGTAGAGCTGGGTCGGGTGGGGCAGGGTGCAGCGGTGAGGCCAGCTGAGCAAACAGCTCCGAGGGAGGGTAGGGAACTAGGTCAACAGAGGCAGAGGCTGGGACCTGCGCTCCAGAGGTGGGGGGTCTCTGCCCGCTTCTGACAGAGCTGCCCCGCCCCCGTGGACAGCCCCTAGGACTGGCTCCCCCCAGGAGGGTGACAGACAGGACAGAACTGAGGTCTCAACCAGCCTAGTGACCCCCAGACTCAGCTCCGGGGAGGCAGGCTCCTCTTCTGCTCTGCTGGGTGGACAGACACACGAGTTGGGGTACCAGCTTGGAGGATGCTGATGTCAGGACCAGAGAACGTGCACGTGGGAGTCCCGGGGGTCCTGCCACTCCCCCGACACCCCCATTTGGCTCTGGGGAGTAGGGTAGGCAGTGTGGTTGCCCAGCTATGGGAGCTGCCCCCATCCCTTGAAATAAAGCCCTGGGCAGAGCCAATCTACAGAAGTTATGGGGGACAGTTCTGCTCCCCCACGTCCCAGGAGTGAGCTGGGACTCCTTTCACACCAGTCACTGCCCCATCTATAGACAAGCACACTGAGGTTCGGAGACGAGCAGGAAGTGCTAGGGAGGGCATGGGCCCCCACCCCACCCCTGCGTTGCAGCTGTTGGGAGGCGGTGTCAGCCCGGAATGCAGGTGGGGACTGCAGGGTGAGTTCAAAGAGACTGGAAGTGGGGACAAGGCCCAGGGCCGAGTCCAGGGCTGCAGCCTGGGGTGGCCAGCTCAGGGAACCCCCCTTCCCACAAGAGGGAGGCCAGAAGGAGGGGTGTTCTCCACACTGGACCTCGACGCTGAGACTCACAGACAGAAGCCAGTGCCCACAGACAGCAGCAGAAGTCAGCGCCCCCCGCAGGGAGGGAACCAGCCCTGACCGCTCCAGGACCCTCCTCACCGACTGAAACCCCTTTCCATCCGCTTCCTACCCAGGTGCCCAGTGAGCCCAGGAGCACCCTCTCTCGTTCCCCAGACAGGCCACCCCGATTCTGAGCAGCCCCATCCCCTCACACCTGGGGGGAGGGGCTGCAAGGAAGCCGGGGAGACTGCGAGGGGCCTTAGCGCCCATTGTTGCTTTCTCTCCAAGGAAGGGGGAGGTGCCCCACTGTGGAAGGGGAATGGGATGGGATGGGGTGCCCACGCTTGCCACACAGCAGCTTGGAGAGCTAAGATCTTTGGGATCAATGACTTGCCCCCCTCCACGGGCCTCAGAAGCCTGTCACCCAGGCAGGCAGGCAGGAAGGAAGGTGGGGATGGGGACTTCTCGGGGGCGGGAGAGAAGGGGGAGAGGATGAGAGGGGCAGAACTCTGACCCCCCACGGCCAACATCTGACGGGCTGCTCTGAGGACACCCGCTCCCTGATCATCTGGTCTGCATTTCCCTGCGGCTTCCATCCAGCCTGTGTGATTCCTCCCCTCTGTCTCTGCCTCCGGACGGCCCTCCGCCTTGGGGGGCCGTCCATACCCCTCTCAGCTCCCCCTCTGCCCCGGACCCCTCTCTGTCTCAGCCTCCCTCCACCTCGGCGCCCCTCCTCTGTGTCTCACACCTCGCCTGGGCCCCATCCCGCAGGCCCTGGGACTCATCAGGAACCAGCTAGGGTTCCCATGTGAAACAGGACAGTGCCAGGAGCCAAGGGGGTTCCCAGACCTGCACCTCTCCTGGTCTGTCTGTTTTTCCAAAATGCCACAGTCAGAGTACAGCCCCCACTTGCCCCCAGACAGGGCACTCCTGCTGAACCGAGATTTTGGGGTGTTTGCATGGCCCCAGCCTCTGCCAGACAGAAGGTGATCGGTGAGTCAGCAAATGGATGAACGAGTGCTGTGTGAGACACTTGAGGGCCCCAGTCCCCAAGGAGGAGGACCCTCAAGAACCTGAGGGAGGAGATGAGGCCCAGGGAGGGGGACTGGTTTGGCCAAGGTCAGCTTTGAGCAGCCCAGGATGCCTGCCAAGGCCAAGGGAAGGGCCCGAGACACCACCTGGTCACAGCCCAGGAGGAACTGGTATCCCCAGAACTCAATTGGGGTACTAGCCACTCCTCTGCTCACTGCTCCAAACCACCACCCAGAAAGAGCCCTGGAGGCTGGGTCCAGGGTCCTGAGAGCAGACCTGACCAGGGGTTGGGCATCCTCTTTGCAGCTAGGGAGACTGAGGCAGGGGTGGAATTTCAGAGGCTCACTGCATGCATATGGCTGGCTGGAAGGACAGTCAGGTTCAGGGACACAGGTGTCTGTGAGCAACACGAAGCCCAGCTGTGCACGTGTCGGCACCTCCCTTGGAGGGCACGTGGACACATGCCCTCCAGAAGCTCAGGCCTGCACCAGCAGTGAGAGGTCAGCGCTAGCCAGCCCCAAGGGACAGCTCTGGATTAGAGGGGCAGGAGGGACGGTGCCCCTTCCCCCTACAGGGGCTGGGTGGAGGAAGGACTCCTCCTCCACCACTTAAACAGACCAGAACCCCCAACCCCCTCATCTCGGGCCTCAGGGATGCCAGGGGCCCAAGAACCCCTCCCCAAGGCTGAAGACCTGACCCGGAATCTGGGTCCAGCTGGCTTCCTCTCAGGTCCCTTAGGCTCCCCAGACCAGTCCCCCAAAGCTGGAGTGTGTGCCCAGGGAGGGCCCGTCTGGATGGGGGTCTCAAGACCCCCAGCTCTTTGAGAACCCAGCTCTAGACGCCCCTGCAGCCCCTCCCTCATTAGCCAATCAGGGCCAAGCTCTGAGGTTTGCACTTTGGTTACCAGTGTTTCCTTCCCCACCTTCCCCTCCCCCTTCTCCCTCCCCTCCCCCTCTTCCTCCTGTGCACAGAAGTGGTAAATGAAGGATGCTCTGGGATGCTGGAGCACTGTCAGAGCGGACAGTGGTCTCTCCATAAGCATCGGGAATGCAGGGATTCAGACACTCGGGTCCAAGGATGGACCCACCTCCCCCATCACCACACAACTTCCCAGACCCCTAAAGGCAGCCGTCCTTCAGAGTTCAGGAGCCAGACCCCCAGTTCTCAGTAGGAACCCTGCAAATCCTTAAGTGATTCTGATGCAAAAAGCAAAGATAAAAAGGAGATGGAGGCCGGGTGGAGTCTGGGTGCAGAAAGCCTGGTAAACATGTAGGTCAAGAGTCTGGGTCCTGCCACCCCCCACTCTCCGCTTGTTCACCAGGTGACTGTGGGCAGGGTCCTCGCTGTCCCTTAGGGGCTAGGCCTGGGCTTGGGGATGAGGTGGGTGCCACAGGGAGTGGGGTGACTCACTCTCCATCTGTAAGCTCTCATTTACCCGAAGGAAAGTATAAGACACCGAGGCAGACTTGTGCCTGACCGACAGAGGCAGCAGGCAGGGCCTCACGTTCACTCTTCCCTGTGAACTTCCGCAGGGAGGGGCCGGTGTTTGATCAGCCACCAGGACAGGCTACTTCAGCGGGGGCTGGTGCCCCCCTCATTCCTCCAACCCCCAAAGGTCATACCGGGTGGGAATGAGGGCAGCTACAGAGCCCCATGACATGAAGTTGGGGTCCCAGTTCCCATCCCTGGACACTGACTCAAAGGCACCCTCCTCTTTTGTAAAGACCAGACTTTCTCCAGACCCCCAGGACTGCGGAGAAGGATTTCTCTTTCCAGGATCAGGGATCTTGGGGTGGGAATGGGGTGATAGATACTTCTAGGAGGCTGCAAGGAACCGGGAGGCCCTTCCATAAGGTAATTGACCAGAGTTTAGACAGGCTTTCCTTCCCGGAGAGATGCGGCAGAGAGGCGCGACTGAGCACGAAGCATTTCCAAAGCGCCTCAGACTCCAGTGGCTCGAAACTACTTATCAGCCGGAATCACACTCTAGCCCCCTAGCCAAGGCTTTCCCCGGAGTTTTCAAAGTTTCTGGGAGCCCACGGCCACCCATCTTCTTTTCCATAAAATCCGCTGCAGGAAGTCAAATCTCAACCCGCACGCAGGTTGGTCTCAGCCCCAGAAGATACCCTGAGTCCTTGCCCCGCCGCTTCCCCAGCGAGGCCCCTGGAGCGCACCACGCCGTTTCCCGAAGGCACCCGCCAGGAAACCGATGGGGCCGACG
>NW_011479509.1:94841-99763 GCF_000754665.1 Bison bison bison | reverse complement strand
GCTGCTACCTGCCATGGGGCCGCACCGCACCCAGGCCTGCGAGCGCGGGCTGCAGGAGGGCGAACATCCCCGCCAGTGCCGCGCGACAGCCGGCCGGCACCCGACTTCTGCTCTGCGCCCCACTGCCGGGTCTTCTGCGAGCGGGGCGGGACCAGAACGAGGGCGGGAGGTCCCGCCCCGCCCAAAGGCCCCGCCCCGCCTAGACCACTGCTCTTCCCTGGACGCGCCGGCACCCACGGGCGCGACTCGGAGCCTCAGAGACTAGCCTGACACGCCCTCTCGGAGACCCCAGGCCCCAGCCCTCTCGGGATGCGGCGGCGGCGACCGCAGGACGGTGACAGGACTGCGCTGCTGTCCAAAGGACCCGCTCCTAGAGGGCCGATCGCCGCGCGGAGCGGCGCGGCAGGTGCGCGGGCGGAGAAAGTGGGTCAAGGTGGCTCGCGGTTCCGGGCCTGGTGCTCAGAGGGGCTCTGGAAAAGTGGGAAGTCTGCGGCGGGAACCGGGCTCACCCTACTGACAATCGGTTTGCTATTGCCCTACGCCAGGGTCACGCACGGACAGGGCGGTTGGAGACGACTAGCCAAGTTGATTACCATTTTAAAGTCTGGGAGACATGCTCAGGGGAAACAGGGCCAGTGAAATTCAGACCTGTCTCCTGAGCCTTTCCACCTGTCTGTATGTGCAGCCTAGTCCCCCGGTGTCCCCCTGGGATGTCAGTGACCCATCTCTGACGCTGGTGAAGCGGCTGTATTGGAGATGTGGATTCAGGAGACCTACCTGCGCTGGGGAAACCAGAAGGAGAAGGTGTCCTTTGAGAGAGCTTCCTCTTAGGGGCAGGGAGACTCAGGGCCCATCCCAGTAGAGACCTGCTGGGCACTGGACACTCAGGGACTTTTCTGATCCCCCAGGCTCACTAAGCCCCTAGCACAGCACAATGAAGGCCAGCCAGGAGAGGGCGAGCCAGCCCCAGGGACAGACAGAATGGAACCCATGTCCTCCCTTTGCCTGTTCCCCAGCCTTCCTGGCCTCGGAGCTGGGGCAGGTGGGCATGAACTCCTCGAAGAGGCCAGGCTTCCCCCAGTCAGTGCCCAGAGACCAACGCCCCAGCTTCTGCTGGTTAACGGGCCGCTCCTGGGCCTAATGGTATCCAGACCTAAGAGCACCCTGGAGCACTTCCCGCAGGGCAGGGGCCTCCACGACCCACCTGCAGAGCCAAGGGGTGAAAACCACTGACCAGGGCCCCAGCCCAGTTCCCAGATGCCATACCTGCACCTGCTTGTCAAGGCAAGACTCAGGCAGGAGCCCCGTGGGTGGAGTGTTGGCAAAGCACCGTCTCAGGTGCATGCCAGCACACGCAGGGTCACAGGAAGTTCTTCTTCTGGTCTAGCTTAAAACAGGATTTGTTCCAGACAGTCTGGCTCTCGTTAGAGCCGCCCGCTCCACCTGCAGCACCCACCCACAACCTCAGCAACCACTTCTCAGGGCTCCGAACTCCAGCTTTAAACCCTGGTGGCCCCTCTGTCTCCCTGCCCCAGCACCAGCATTGGCTAGGCATTGGCTGTACTCCCTCCTGGGAATGCCTCTCCCTTAGTCCCCGGCCTACACACACACACACACACCTGTTTGGAGACTTTTCAGGAAGAATTCACCAAGAACAGCAGGACCCTGAACACACTGCAGGTGGGGGAGTGATGTCCAGGGACAAGAGTCTGCTCAGTGTTTGGCAGCTGATCCCCTATCTCCACCCACCACCTGGCTCCCAGGTGAGTTGTCATTGTTCAGTCACTAAGTCATGTCCGACTCTCTGTGACCCCATGGACTACAGCACACCAGGGTTCCCTGTCCTTCACTATCTCCTGGAGTTTACTCAAACTCACATCCATCAAGTTGGTGATGCCATCCAACCATTTCATCCTCTGTCATCTTCTCTTCTTGCCCTCAATCTTGCCCAGCATCAAGGACTTTTCCAATGAGTCAGCTCTTCACATCCTAGGTGGCCAAAGTATTGAAACTTCAGCTTCAGCATCAGTCGTTCCAATGAATATTCAGGGTGGATAGTTATTCCCTTCTCCGGGGGATTTGCCAACCCAGGGATCGAACTCGGGTCTCCTGCATTTTAGGCGGATTCTTTACCATCTGAGCCATCAGGGAAGCCCTCTCAGGTGAGGGGTAGGTGCAGATCTGGGGACATCCAGGATGGCAGCCTTGGGATGTTTGTTCACCAGTGTATCCCCAGCACCTCATGGAGCCTGGTACCCGACAGGCACTCAATAAAGACCAGCCAGTGGAAGGATGGGAGTGGAGGGAGAGGCTGAGGAAGGATTTCTAGAGATAATGGTGAGGCAAGCGGCAGGACAGCATCCCAGTCGGCCAGGGGAAGGCTCAGCCTCAGAGAGCACAGTGATGGGAGCCGGGTGGGGAGGCAGAGAACGTGTAGAGCCAAGGCCGTCCCGGGGGAGTGGGTCCCAGCCTCCTCCTCCTCTAGAGCTTGTCCTCAGGCTCCTGCCAGCCCAGACCTCTGGTCCCTAAAGTGGAAAACTCCATCCTGACTCTGAAAGAAGAGCTTCATTGAAACACAATTCCCGTACCATGCAATTCGGCCATCTAATTCGGCCACCATTCTCAAATTCAACAGTTTTCAGCATATTCACAGTGTTGTACAACCATCACCACAATGAATTCCAGAACATATTAATCACTCCAGAAAGAAATCCCATACCTGTTAGCAGCTCAATTCAGTTCAGTCACTCAGTCGTGTCTGATTCTTTGCGACCCCATGTACTGCAGCACACCAGGCTTCCGTGTCCATCACCAACTCCCAGAGCTTGCTCAGACTCACGTCCATTGAGTCGGTGATGCCATCCAACCATCTCATCCTCTGTCATCCCCTTCTCCTGCCTTCAATCTTCCCCAGCATCAGGGTCTTTTCCAATGAGTCAGTTCTTCACATCAGGTGGCCATATTGGAGTTTCAGCTTCAGCATCAGTCCTGGCAATGAATATTCAGAACTGATTTCCTTTAGGATGGACTGGTTGAATCTCCTTGCAGTCCAAGGGACTCAAGAGTCTTCTCCAACACCACAGTTCAAAAGCATCAATTCTCCCCTCGCTCAGCCCCTGGCCACCACTATCTATTTTTTGTCTCTGAATCTGCCTCTTCTCCACGTATCATATATGTGGGATCATACATTATATGACCTTCTGCAGCTGGCTTCTTTCACTCAGCATAGTGTGTTCAAGGGTCGTTTATATTGTGGTGTGTCAGTGCTTCACTCTTTTCATGGCTGCATAATACTCTGTGTGGCTGGACCACGTTCTGCTTATCTATTCATCAGTTGCGCTTTTTCCCACCTTTTGGTTACTGAGAATCATGCTGCTGTGAACGTTTATTTACAAAATCTCATGTGAGCATAAGTTTCGTTTATGTTGGGTATATACCTAGGAGTGAAATTGCCCGGTCAAATGGTAACTATTTATCCCTTTATGAAGAGTCCTCTTTCATTTTTTTTTTAACTACATGAAGCTTGTGGGGTCTTAGTTCCCCCACCAGGGATTGAGCCAAGGACAGTGGAAGTGCCGGGTCCTAACCACTGGACCACCAGGGAACTCCCTGAAGAGTCCTTTTGAAGGTTAAATATGGAAGTTTCAGCATCTATGTCTCTGTACTTCTCAACCTCAGGGCTGCTGCCTTCCCTCCTCCCCAGGATGTCTGAGTGGCCCCTCCACCCTGCCTTGCCATCAGAGTCCAGCCCCAACTCACCACTGGCTGTGTGACCTAGGGAGGGTGGATCACCCCCTTTCAGCCACATGGTGAAAAGTCACTTTGGGGACCCAGAAGAGAGTAGGCCATGGGGACTCAGGGCGAGTAGCTGTCCCTGTGCCCTGAGAGAGTGGCTTAACTCCTGCCCTGTCTGGTCACACTTCCTGTCCAGAAAAAACAGGTGTCAACCAGGCCTTTCTGTCCAGTCTGATCTTCCCAGGAGCCCTTTAGCTTTGAGTGCTCCACATGGCCCAATTTCAATTCCCGTTTCACCTCGTCTGGGTCCCCTGCCCAGTCAGGGGCCAGGCAAAAGTCCATCTGCTCACCCTCCCTGGCCAGCCATCAGACATGCAGAGAAGTTGGATCTAATATGGCAGAAGGGCCTGAGCAGGGAGAATGTGGAAAAGGAGGTGGACGGAGCTGGGTCAAGTACACAGCATCCCTGGGGGAGGGCCAGAGCGGGTGACCCCAGGGAGAGAGTCCAGGGAGCAAGGTCGTGGTGGATGGACAGACCAGCCTGGCCTCACAGGTCTATGAGCCAGCTATCCCAGTTGTGTCTGCATCTCCTTCGCAGACGGTAATGATTTCCCTGTGGGCGATTTTGATCTCCATCTACCTCCTCCACCTACCCATGCTCTCTGCAAGGCCAGGGATGGAGTCAGTCTTGATCCCTTCTGTGGCTCCATGCCTAAGCATGGTGAGTGCTCATGAACCTTTGTTGAGTGGCTGAGTGACTGACTCTGCATGTATGTCTGAGACAGTCTAGGTGTGGAGCCCCGCCCCCATGCTCCTCTCCTTCCCAGGCTGTCCCCTCCCCAGCCCAGGCCCCCAGAGGCAGCATTGCAGGGTGTGCAGCTCTGCTCTGGAAAATGATTAATAACACCGTTCAGTCCCTCCCTCTGTGGGGCACAGCTGGGGGAGATTTCACACATGCGGGGCTTCCAGAAACTTCCTCCCTGAGAACCACACCCTCACCCCCGAGACCCACTGCCCTGCAGCCCTCTGGGATTCCTCAGTCTGCAAGGGGAGCCGAGGGGAGGGGGCTGAGGCTGAGGGTGGGCCCAGCTGTCCTTGATTTGTGTGGGGTTTTTCCATTTCAGATGCCGGGTCTGCCCGAGCATATAGAGGATGCGGTTTCCTTCCCGGGGAGGTGCCCCTGAGAG
>NW_011479509.1:83780-94741 GCF_000754665.1 Bison bison bison | reverse complement strand
CTCCCCACCTACCCCACCCACCCCCAGAGCCCAGCTCAGTCTGGTAGGGAGCGAGGGCCAGGAAGCCCTGGGGAGTGGGGCGCACAGCACAGCACAAAGCCGGCAGCAAGGCTTCTCGGCGATGATGGCGGGCTCAAGCCCAGCTCTGCCCCTCCCAGCGTGTGACCTGGGCAGGTAGCCAGCCTCTCTGAGCTTCACTCTCCTACTTTATAAGGCGGAGATGACACCAGCCCCCACCTCTCTGGGTGCCTGGCTTTTAAGCTCTTTATGATACGGAGGCAGTGGGCATGTGACAGTGACTCTGGCACAAGAAGGGGAGCCCTGAAGGTACTCCCACCCTGGGAGCCCTAAGTACTTCTTAATTTGTCCTCCTGGGGACCAGGCTGGAGAGGAAGGGCCTCCCTAGTCCCAGGGTGTCCCAGGTGGCACTAGTGGTAAAGAGCCCTCCTACCAATGCAGAAGATGCGTGTTCCATCCCTGATCGGGAATATGCCCTGGAGTAGAAAATGGCAACCCACTCCAGTATTCTTGCCTGGAGAATCCCATGGACAGAGGAGCCTGATGGGCTACAGTCCATGGGGTCACAGAGTCAGACACGACTGAAGCAACACAGCAGCAGTAGCAGCAGGATCTTGTTCCCAGAGACCAGCTAAATGTGAGGACACAGAAGGACAGAAATGCTTGCAGGGCAAACAGGATCCCTAGGAGAAGGGACACTGTGTGTTCACACAAATGCGCCGAGCCTGCCTGTGGCCCTGGGGTTTGCCAGGAGGAGCCAGACCCGAGTCCCGAGCCGGAATGGCCCCAGCTTGCCTCCAGCCACCCCCACCCCTTTCCCTTGGGTCTTCCTGGGGGGCGCAGCAGAAAGAGGCCCATTTGCCACTGGGCCCCTGCTTCCCCAGGAGAGGGCAGGGCTCCAAGTCCAGGACACATAAGTGGGCCCTGCAAACTGCTTCCCACCCACCAGCCTGGCCCAGCTCCATTTATAACAGTCCTCTCAGGCTGGGAGTCCCAGCCTTACAAAGGAGAGGGCTGGTAACAGCCTTTAGACCCAACGTGAGTCTAAAGAGGGGAGAAAGGGGGGCCCACAGAAACAGGACTCCCTCTGTGCCCCCTCCACTTCCTCCATCTTTGCAGCCGTACGCCGGGCTTCTCAGAGCCTTGGGGAGGCCTGCGAGTCATCCAAGAACCCCCACGTTAGGCCACTGGGGCTTTGTGGCCAGGGCTGTCTGTGCCCTGAAGAGGGCCCCCGTGGGCTGAACACATTCCATCAAGAGCTGGGGGCTAGTGCAAGCTCAGGAAGCCCACGCTCTGCAAGGGCCAGGACCATGCTCACATACACACAGGCAAGAGGGGCTTCAGAGGCCTGCCCACCGGCCCCTGCCACCATCCCCTGCCCCATGTGGAGAGCCCCAAGTTTGAACCTCCCTGCACACCAGTGACCTACTCACAGCCAGCAAGGCCAGGGAACAGCCCCCCATGGAGGCCCATGCCCCTCACACCCATCCCCTGCGCTTCCAGGGGAAACACCCCATGCTCACAGTTGGCCAGACAGACAGGCAGACGGGCATTCAGCCAGGCTTGTTCAACTGGGGCTTGGGAAGATCCAGAGCCCAGAGCCCCAGGGTTGAGCATCTTGGACATGTGCCTTGCACTCTGCTCTGCTCCCCTCCAGACACCCTGCTAAGTGGCAGACTCCTTGCTTGGACAGCAGGACCTTCAAGCCTGACCGCCACACCTGCCTCAGAGAACAGTGACTCCGCCCTTGTCCCCCATATGGTCAACACTGTCCTTCCTCTGACACTGGCTTCCCTGTCCTCCCCCAACTTCCAGGTACACCCCAGGGGCTCTGGCCTCAGAGATGGAGCACAAAACACCCCACAACGACCGAGACTAAGGGACCAAAAAGCCACCAGCAGCAGGCAGATGGCATCTCAGGGAGCAGAGCCCATGGGCCCTTCTCCTCTCTGCTCCAGCCTCTAGCAGTGCAGCTGCCAAGCCCTTTGAAGCCAACAGGAGCTTGTAAATGTCCTGACTAGAGATGAAACATGGTAAGACATGAAGCCAGAGGCTGCAACACAGATAATCTCCACCGTTTTACAAGGAACAAGTCACGCCTAGAGACAGGTGCTGGGGGAGCTGAGGGGCTGGGGCGGAAGGAAATTATCAGCAGGTAACCCCCTTCCCGGCAGCCCCCCTCTTGTCTGCTGCCAGAACCTCACCAACCATCTTCCCTGCGCGTCTTACCCCTAAGCTCTTCTAGCAGAGCCCAGGGCCAGGGGTAGGGTGACAAGTGGCCCTGGGGTTCCTGCCTCCTCCAGGCCATGGATACACTCACACAGATGTGTGGTTTATTCATCCTGAGACTATGTGGCCCCCACAGAGGGAGCAAGCAGAGGCAGTGCGGTTTTATGCACATTCATCTGGTCCTGCCACAGGCAGCCCCCTTTCAGGGCTCACTCTTTGGGGTAGGGAAAGAGATTGTCGTTGTTCAGTTGCTCAGTCGTGTCCGACTCTTTGTGACCCCATAGACTGCAGCACGCCAGGCCTCCCTGTCCTTCACTATCTCCCAGAGTTTGGTCGAGATTCATGTCCATTGAGTAGGTGATGCCATCCAACCATCTCGTCCTCTGTCACCCCCTTCTCCTCCTGCTCTCAATCTTTCCAAGCTGAAGGTCCAATACTTTAGCCACCTGATGAAAACAGCATCACTGGAAAAGACCCTGATGCTGGGAGGGAATGAGATTGCACCACTCTAGGGTGGAATCTGCCTGGTCTGGAGGCCCAGGCACAGGGGGTTTGGGTGCAGATGGTGTGCGTAATATAAACAACACAGTTACGATAAATAAATAACTGTGCTATCACTTGTGGAGTCAGGGATCAAGGATCAAGCCAGAGAGTGGGTTCTGCGGAGCCTTGGCAGGCAGAGCATGAGGTAACCACTGAGGGAAGTCACCTGGTCTGATGACTATTTTTCAAAGACCACACTGGTGCGGACAGCTGGGAGCTGTCTCTACTGTGCGGGAGAGAAGTGGACAAAGATGTGTGGGAGGCAGAACCTCAGGATTTGGTGCCCCCTCAAATGGTAAAGAATCCTCCTGCAGTGCGGGAGACCTTGGTCCGATCCCTGTCTTGGGAAGATCCCCTGGAGGAGGGCCTGGCAATGCACTATAGTATTCTTGCCTGGAGAACCTCCATGGACAGAGGAGCCTGGTGGGGTACAGATGATGGAATCGCAAAGAGTCAGACACTGAGCAACTAAGCACACAGCGTGGGCCAGCAGGTATGATGAAGGTGTGGAAGGGCCACAGAGAGGAGGCTGGGGCTTCAGAGCAGGTGGGTCCCACCCAAATGCCCTGGAGAAGGGTCTGGGGCTTGGCTGGAGCTGGGAGGGATCAGTCACCACCTTCCCAGCCCCCAGCTCTGTCTGCTTCTGCGGACTCCAGAAGGGGGCACACTGGGCCTCCACTGCTCTCCCAACACCAGAGCATAACCCCTGCCTCCTGCTCTGAAAGCAAGGAGTCTCCACCACTGGGCTGCCAAGGAAGTCTCAACCAGAAACTTCTTCTTTTTTACTATTTATTTCCCTGCACCAAGTCTTAGTTGCCGGCATGTGGGCTCTTTGACCTTGGCTGTGGCATGCGGGTTCTTTAGCTGCAGCACGTGGGATCTAGTTCCCTGACCAGGGATCTAACCTGGGTCCCCTGCATTGGAAGGGCAAGGTTTCAGCCACTGGACCACCAGGGAAGTCTCCCGAGCAGTAACTGCCTTGAAGCCCACCAAATGCGCCTCAGCCGCACCCTGGGACGCCAGGTGGCCTCTGCTCGTGGTGGAGGCTGGGGGGCACTGGCTTGTTGAGCCGGCGCGGCTTGGAGCCGGGACGATGCGGGCGCTGACTCCTGGGTGCGGCGGGGAAGCGCGGCGCGGGCGGGAGCCCGGGGCGGGGACCCGCCAGCGGTCAAAGCTGCTACCGCAGCGCCCCCGGCGGCGCCACAGGGAAGTGCCGCGCCGCTCAGACCTGCTCAGGCGCTCCTGGGGCCTGAGCGGCCTCTGCCGGTCCGCCCTGCACACGGTCCCTGGGCCCACTCCCTGAGAGGACCTTGAAGACCGGTTGATTCGGAAGGCGATCATAGCGCTACACCCCCCAGCAGGGCCTGGGATGGGGTGGGGGCATCTGCTGGCTTGGTGGTGACCTTCACCGACCTCTGCAGGTGCCCCCTTCCACGTCCAGCCCCTGCCCACATGCATGCAGGGTGTCAGGGGGTCCTGAGACCTACCAACAGGACCCAAGTAGCACCCTTACCAGGGTCATGGCTCTCCCTGGCACTGGACTTGTCACGCAGAAGAAATGAAACCCTTGGATGAGCAAAAGCCCCAGGCATCATCAATTCAGTCATCTGCTCTGTGTTCATTAAGCCCAGTCTCCAGGCTTCCCAGGCGGCGCTAGTGGTAAAGAAACTATCTGCCAATGTAGGAGATATAAGAGACTCAAGTTCAATCCCTGGGTCGGGAAGATCCCTTGGAGGGGGGCATGGCAACCCATTCCAGTATTCTTGCCTGGAGAATCCCATGGACAGAGGTGCCTGGTGGGCTACAGTTCCCGGGTCGCAAAGAGTTAGACATGGCTGAAGCGACTTTGCATCCACTCACACCTCCAGGCTGGGGATCAGCAGAGTCCCACTGGTCCCCTGCCTGAGGTGCCCTGCCCTGCCAATGCCCAGCCCTGCTGGCTGGGTTTGACAGAGCAACCGGAGCTGTCTGCCCCTGAATGCAACCCTTGGCTCAAAAGGCTGTGTCCCGGGACCTCCACCTGGCAAAGAAGCAGGCACGGTAGGCGGCAGAGGGGGATGGGCTCTCAAAAAGCCTTTTGTTTCTCAAGAAGGAACTGCAGGGGCAGGCCAGAAGTTGTGATGCAATCCTTCAGGGGGGTGGGGTGGATTTATGATTCCCCCAGCCCTTGGTAGAAACGTTGTCAGGGGCCATCCACTTCCAGGTTCGCAGTATGACGGGACCTTGGGGTCCTGGTGCTCACCCTCCTCACTCCCCTCCTCCCAGAGCACTGCTTGCCAGCCCCCAGTTACCACCCTGTACAAATGAGCATGGGGCCCCTGGGGTGCAGGCATCAAGCACTGCCACTCACAGCTCCCCTACAAGTCTCACCATCCCCAGGCCCAGCCCTCCAGCCCACTGTGCTATAGCTCTGAGCCCAAGGGGCAGCCACAAGGGCGTGGCCTGGACACATGGGCCCAGCTTGCCCCAGGAGGCCAGCTTGCTCTTGGGCCAAGTTCAAGCTCAAGGGTCACCCTAGCCAGGATGCAGAGCCAGGAATGCTGGGAGAAGTGAGGAAAGTCCAAGGTCCTTCCTGGCTCTGGAGCCCAGAGGTTCCTGCTGACCACTCAGCTGGCTCTGATTCATTCAAAGGGTTCTGGGCATGCAAACTGGCTCAAGGGCTTCCCAGGTGGGCTCAGTGGGTAAAGAATCTGCCTGGCAATGCAGGAGACAGAGACGTGGGTTCCATCGCTGGGTCGGGAAGATCCCCTGGAGGAGAAAATGGCAACCCACTCCAGTATTCTTGCCTGGAGAATCCCATGGGCAGAGGAGCCTGGCGGGCTACAGTCCATAGGGTCACAAAGAGTCAGACATGACTGACTGACTTAGCACAAACTGGCTCAAGCCTGCGAATTGACAGAGGGAGTCTAGTGTCTGTCTTTATGATTCAAGTTAGATTTCTGCTCATACAGGGCTTCCCAGGTGGCGCTAGTGGTAAAGAACCCACCTGCTAACGCAAGAGATATGAGACGCAGGTTCAAGCCCTGGGTCAGGAAGATCCCCTGGAGGAGGAAATGGCAACGAGGAAATCATCTTTATGATTCAAGTTAGACCTCTGCTCATACAGATCAAGTGAGACCAGACTTCCAATCTACTTCACTTTGAGAAGCACCCTGCCCAACTGGCCGACTCTGTAATTCCGTGTGAGTCAAATTATTCTGACAGCTGCTTTGACTCTGTTGACTGGCACAGTGAGCCACCATTGGCCCTGCTGCCCTGGGACCCAGTGACTCCCATGCATTCCAGGCTTCCAGTTCAATGACAGCAGCTCTCCTGTAATTCCTGATGTTGTTAATAAAGACAGCAAGCCTGGGTTCCATTTGTTTACTGGTCTCCTGATTACTCTAGAGAGGATTCAAGGTGGAAGGGGCTTCACTCTCCTCCCCCAACCCCCACCCCCACCAATGGCAGGTGCCTCAGAGCACATGCAGTGAGGTTCGCTCACTGTCTACTGGGAGGGGTTAATGGGAAGCTGTGAGCTCAGGGTCCCCAGCCTCATACTGTCAAGGTGATGAAGCAATAGCTGCTTTCCTAAGCCTGAGTGAGGCAAGCCGCATCTGCACAGATGGCGCAACGGGGTTCGGGATTTCTCCTCCTGTAACCGAGGTCAGAGTCCATCCCCTCCGTCTGCTCCCCCAGCGGGTCACGGGTCATCACCACTCTGGCTGCCTGCAAGGGTTTAGCCAGAGAGAATCATAGAGTGACTGGGCTGGGGCAGCTGGCAGGGCCACCCCTGTCTGCATCCTATCTCCTGGCACAGCCTGGAGAAGGTGGGCAAGAGCTTTGGTGAGGGCGGAGCCATCTCAGGGCTGGGCCCCATGGGGTGAGTCCAGAGAGGCAGCGAGGGGGGCAGTGGGCTGAGAGGAAAGGAAGGTGGGGCTTGCAGCATCATCCAAAGATAGACCAGGCCTGGAGTCCACACCCCGAGACCCTGTGTGAGCCAATAGCAGGGCCCGTCCTGGTAGCCGAGTGTGAGCCTTCTTCTCTTCCCAGCAAGAGCCTGTTCAGAGCCAAGGGCTCGGGAGTCTTCCTGAGGTTTCAGCTACCCCTTCTCCCAACCCTGACACCCCTGCTCTGAATGTCTGCGGCTCCATGACCGAGGTGGGTGGCATCAGACAGTGTCCACCTGATCTGGGTATGGGCAGCCTGCCTACTGTCCCTGGGAGGCGGAGGTTTCTTCGGCTAAAAGAAATGAGGGAGGAGAGAGAAAAACAAGTCGCTGTTAACAGGTCTGCCACCACTCCCTGGGCTACCCCAGTGTCTCCAGCCTGCAGCTCAGGGAGGCCAGGAGGACCCAGACCCCTAGCCTGGGGACATCTGTGTGCCCGGTTCATCCGCTGAGACTGCAGGATAACCCAGAGTCTATCCTTCCTCCACATGTCCTGGAGGACAAATAACTACAGAAGGACAAGGTATTGTCAAACCTTTATCACATGCTGGCCCTTCCGGACACCTTCACTTAACCGCCACAGTGAGGGAACAAGCAGGTGCTATTAGCAACCCCATTTTACAGAGGATAAAACTGAGACTAGGAGGACTTCCCTGGTGGTCCAGAGGTTAAGACTCTGTGCTCTCACTGCAGGGGACCAGGGTTCGATCCCTGATTGGGGAACTGGATCCCACATGCTACAAGTAAGAGTTTATATGTCACAACTGGGACCCAGAGCAGCCAAAGAAATAAATATTTAAAAAACAAAAACTGAGATTAGGGGCTGGCCACAGTCCTATGGGCAGCAAATGAAGAGAGGGAATTGAGCTACAAAGAGTGCAGAGAAGTTCAGAGGGTGGTTGGGGAGGCAGAGAGCAGAGGGCCAGAGAGGAGGCTGGGCTCAGATAGTGTTAGTTGCTCAGTCGTGTCCGACTCTTTGCGACCCCATGGACTGTAGCCACCAGGCTCTTCTGTCCATAGGATTCCCCAGGTAAGAGTACTGGAGTGGGTTCAGGCCTGACCCAAGGATCAAACCCGGGTCTCCTGCATTGCAGGAGGATTCTTTACTGTCTGAGCCACCAAGGAGCTCAAATAAAATGCACACAAATGAAAAATGGCCCCTAAATATCTACCGATGATGAATACTGCCAACACAAGCACACATTTCCTAGCTCCTACTGCATGCCAGCACCCAGCGCACTTTAGGGCAGCCAGTCTCAACAGGCCTGGGAAGGAGACTCTGCCATCACGCCCACTACACAGAAGAGGAGGCGGCTCAGACAGGCCAACAAGCAAGCCTGCAGCCACACAGCCCTGGTCCTCAGCCTTTGTGCTGCCCTGCATGTGACCAACCAGCGTGGGAGGCAGGACAGCTGTCTTTTGTCCCTGCCCCGCAGCCACCCTCCAGTGGCCCTGGGCAGAACCTGGGTGGCGTGCTTTGGTGCCCCCACCCTTTGTCACCATAAATGAACAAGAACTGTGTACCCTTGGGCCTCTAAAGTTTACACAGGCCTGTGCCCAGGTGCCAGGAAGCAAACGCACCTTTAGGGATAAACTTCAATGAGCTGCTGAAAATTCAGAAGCGGGACTGTCCGCGCTTGGGGCCATCGTTCAGGAACTCATGGCCCAGCCCGTTGCCACACCTGCCAAAGGATACCTGGGGAGACAAGGCAGCCATAAAAACAGCTACAGCCACGGCCCCCGCAGTGGGGGTCCTCACACCCATTTCCCAAGGTAACTGCTGTCGGCCCCATCTCACAGCCTCCCCGGAAAGCTGTCGTTTCCCTGTCCTCACCAAGACCCCAGGGTCACCCAATAATTTGGGGTGGCAGCTCCCCAGCTGAGGCCAGAGGCCTGGAATAGACAGACACTAGGCCCCTGCAGCTGAGGGGGAGCAGCAGGAAGGGGGGCCTGGTTCCGGGTCCCCCTGACCAACACCCCTCCCCTGCCTCCCTGCTGCTACCACTCACCTTTATGGCTCCAGGCCGATTGTGCTCTGGCCGCTTGGCCACACTGTCAGCATGGATGGTCTCAGTGAACGCCGGCCATGGGGATGAGTGTGCGTACTTGGAGCGGCTGGAGAAGAGCTCATAGCCACACTTGGCACACACGTAGATACCTGGGGCGGAAGGGAGGCAAGAGCAGAGATGCTGGCTCCAACACCTCGGGGGAGAGCTCCCAAATCCTGGGCGAGACCCCAGGAAAGGACAGCAGGACCCGGGTTACTAGGTGGGCTGCACATCCTCCCCATGTACCCACCCACCACCCACAGGCCTGGACATCAACTCTGTAGGGGAGACACGGCATGGAGTTCATGTTGAATGGTTCTGAGCCTGTGCCAGAGACCAGGAGAATCACTTTTCACACTTATCTCACTGGCTCTTCTTAACAACCCTGTGACGCAAATGTTCCCATTTTACAGATGAGGAAGCTGAGGTGCAGGCATACAAAACATTCAGCTACAGGGTGTGCAGCCAGGAAGGAACTCAGGCAGTCTGATGAGGACACAGCTCTGCCCCCCAAACACGCAAACAGGCCCCACCACCACTAGCCCACCTCCCTTCCCATGTGGCTGACCCTCTGCCCAAAGAAGCCTTGAGCTGGATGCCCAGCCACGGGCCTGCTCTCCAAACCGGAAAAGAAAGATCCCAGCAAAAACACTTCCGGTCCAGACAGAGGGCCCAGGAAGACAGAGGGGCAGGGAGAAAATTGGGTTAAACTATCCCCAAAAGATCACTTTGAGGGGGGGAAAAAAGGTTGCAAAATTGACTTGCAGAACAGGAAACTGCTTGGGGGTCCCTCAAGGGGTACTGAGTCACCTTTTGCCCCCTGCCGGCCTAGAGACAATCTACCCTAGAGTCCATGACAACTCAGCGTTTACCAGTAATTTGAGGAAGAAAAGAGGAACCAGGAGGTACTGTGGAAGTGAGGTTTCTAGTGTGGCTGAGTACCCGGAGGACAACCCCAAGTCCCACAACCAGAAGGTCCCATGTCGCAGCTGGCTCACAGAGATGCCAGGTGTCACAGCCCAGCCCCCTAGAGAGTTGACACCCAAGAAACCCCGCCCCGGGGTAGGTCGCAGCTCTAGTCTTGCCTGTGGACATATTTTTACCAAATTAGTCCATGACCAGGCAGCACAGCCCAGAATGTGATTCACCTGGATCTCTCAAAGCCTGGGGCCAGGGCTGAGGGTGGGCCATGCCCCAACCAACCACTCACCACCCCTCTCCCCCACCTTCCACCCCTCCTGGCTGGCCCAGGCTGTCCAGTCAAACTTGACTGGCCATTGGCAGCCTGGCCTGGTTACCCAACCCTGGGCCCCCTGAGAAGGCTGGGGAGGCACCCAGGCAGTTACATTTGGATCCCAACGGGACATTCTGTGCTTTCCAGCTCACCCCGCAGGTCTGGGGAACTGCGGAGGAGAAAGGGCTGGGGTCATAACCGGGCGATGCCCCAAGGAAAGGGAGCCAGTCACAGGAGCTGCCCCCCTGGACAGGACCTTCCAGCGAGTCCCTCTAAAGTCCCGATCCTGACCCGGATACCCCGAAGGGCGTCGCCACCCGCGTTTACCCTGACCGCACAGATTTCCGCGGAAAGGGCCACGCTCGCAGTCAAGGCCTGTGCTCTCTCCAGTGTCTCCCTCCCCTCGGGTACCCCTACTCTCCGGGCCCCTCAGACTCCTCCCTCCTCCATATCGCCTTTGCTCCGCATGCGCTCCTCCCCGCGCGGCCACACTCGTCCCGCGTTCCTGGGGCTCCACCGCCACCCGGAGGGCGGCGACGGCCCGGCCTGCTGTCCTCCCAGAAGTTAAAGATCGTACCCGGCTCAAAGTGGTTCTGGAAAATCTCGCCCCCGAAGAAGCTGCAGAACGACATGGCGCCGGAAGGACGGCCGCACACCCACCGCCTCCGACGGATCCGAGGCCAGACTCAGGATCCGCCGCTTGAGTCCGCCTAGAGAGAACCAATCCCTCTCTGACCCCACCGGGCCCAGGAGCCCCGAGGCACAACTCCCCCAGGCAGCCAATCACGTCCGGGAATGCGAGACACCCTCCCAGGGCCTGCCTCCCACTGCCCCGCCCCTTTCCGCGGACCAATCCCTCCCCGGGGCTAGCGCTCCGACTTCCGCCTCCGGAAGGGCCCTTCCGAAGACACGCCCCCTCATCTTCCAGCTGGCCCCGCCCACCAGCCAGGACCTTGGCTCT
>NW_011479509.1:82426-83469 GCF_000754665.1 Bison bison bison | reverse complement strand
TGCCCCCTCCCGCCGGTCCCTCCCCTGCTTCCTTTCCAGCAACACCGCGTGCCCAGTACTAGACCCCGTGCCCAGGACTAGACCCCTGAAAGCCCCTCCTGTGGATGAGTGCAGGGGCATGCGTGCCACAGATGCCTGCCCTGGGGCAGATGGGATGAGGGGTCTGAGCCCCAGAGAGCGAGGCGGATGGGCTCACCATGAAGGCCCTCTTCTCTTGGGCTGTCTGGAAGCGGCCATGGCCAAACTTGGAGGTGGTGTCAATGAACTTGAGCTCGATGTTCTCCAGGGCCTGGCGGCTGTGGTGCCCCAGGAGGGACTGGGGCCCGTGGGAGAGGGAAAACAACAAGGCAGGAGGTCCCCACTCAGCCCCTCCCGTCACCCCCCAGTCCACAGAGGAGGGTCTCACTCACCCACCTTCTGTTAGAACCCCTCCCTTTTTGCTTTCCCCACCCTGCCCTCCTGGAGCAGGCTGGAGGACAGGGCAGGCCAGCCCCCCACCCCCAACCCACTCCACAGCCCATGGGGCTCCCACTCCCCAGCTCGCCACCTGGCACTGACCTTCCTCAATGTGATGACCCGCTTCTTGGTGCCCGCGATGCAACCTTTCAGCATGACAAAGTCGTTGTTGACTTCCCCGTAGTGCGGGAAGCCTCCCTGAGGGAATGTAGGTCCAGAAAAGAGGCTCTGGGTTTAGGGGCAGCTGAGAAAACTAGGGGAACTCCCCTGGCCTGGGGTGACACTCTAGATCACATCAGGACAGTCTCTGAGCCAGATCCTAAGTCCATCCTGTGACTGTCTTATTTAAAACTCTGTATTTTACAGAGGGGGAAACTGAGGCTAGGGGTGGGGGGTGATGTCACTGCTCCCAGCCCGACAGTTGCCACATCCTGCGGCTGGGGTGTGAGCCCAGGCAGCCTGACTCCAAGGGCAGAGTTGGAGCTGCTGCACCCCGAAAGCTGGGACAGGAGCTGGAGGACATGCTGTCTGCAGCAGAGACTCTGAGGCTGGCAGCGGCTTGCTGGTGCCTGAGTTCTTGGGGAGGG
>NW_011479509.1:77546-81782 GCF_000754665.1 Bison bison bison | reverse complement strand
CCTCCAGGCAGCCTTCCTGGAGCCACCACCCCCATGCGGCCCTACCTTTGATGCCCCTGCCCTTGGTGACGGCAATAACATCGATGATCTCATTCTGGCTGAACACACTGTGGACGGGCACCTGCTTCTCCAGCCGGGCCTGGGCCCAGGCTACCTTCTCAGCCACCGTGCCGCCGTTCAGCTGGACCTCCATGATGTGGGCCTTCTTCTGCCGGAAGGGCAGCAGCTTCATCTGGCAGATGCAACACGGCTGGTTGGTTCCCAGAAAGTCACACTGACCCCCCCATCTGTAGACATGGCATGGCCAGCTGGTGTCCCCTGGCAGGCCTCTATGCACGCGTTCATTCAGCAGATGATCCTGTCCTCTGGTGTGGCTGCATGTCCTGTTCTGTGTGAGGAACTGGGGACACAGCTTGCCATGAGCAGACAGGGTCCTGGCCCCCACGGAGCCACCAACCAACTAGGGAACAGAAGCCAAGAAAACTCTTGGAGAGGCCTATGTGTTGTGATGGAATAGAGGGTGGAGGAGACAGTCATCGCATGTGAGGGTGGTCAAGGAGGCCCTGTCTGAGGAGGTGACATCAGAAACAAGAAGGATCCACTAGGTGAAGATCTGAGAGCTTCTAGGGCAGAGGGAACCGCATATGCAAAGGCCCTGTGGCAGGGAAGATCCTGGTTGGTGGGGAGGGGGACAGAAACAGGGCCAGTGTGTCTGGATCACGGTGAACAAGGAGGAAGGTTCAGGATGGGGAGAGGCGAGCAGAGGCCTGGCCAGACAGGTCTCATGGGGATGAGCTGGGGATTTATTCCAAGCATGGGGGCGATGTGGTCAGACGCGTGCTTTTAAACATCTCTGTGCCGCGTGAGGCACAGGCTGTGGGGACCCCCTCCGGCAGAAGCAGGGTTGGGTTAGGTCACAGCATAGGGCTCAACCAGCACTAATGGATGACCTGCTGGGGGCGCAGCAGTGAGAGGAAGTTACAGCCCATGAAGTTCACGTCCATGCACGGAGACAGGTTAACCAATGACGCACATAACTGGGAACTGCAAGTGTGAGAGTAACTGAGGCAGATGGACAGGGCCACCGCCACGGGCCTGGAAGGCTTCTGTGAATGTTCCAGAATAAGGCGGAAGCTGTTGATTACCTGGACCCTACTTACAGATGGGGTTCACACACGTGTGCCCAGAGAGAGGCCCCAGCCCCCGACACTGCCACAGGGCAGGAGACCCGGGGCCTCCGGGGCCTTGGTTGCCCGCTGGTGTGGTCAGTGGCCCGTGGACTGCAGAGCGCACAGACGCCCCTCACGCCAGCCCCAGGCTGCCAGCGGCCCACGTGACCGGTCAGCCAGCACCCTGGGCCTGTGCCCAGGGCTCATGGTATTTTTAGGCTGACATTTGTCAGGGCTCCCGGAAGCCCGGTTGGGGGAGGGTAGGCCTGGGGGCTGGACTGACTAGCCAGTGTGGACCAGAGGGTGGGGGCTGACCTGGGTGTGGACGATGACCCGGATGACTTTGCAGTACTTCTTCATGGCGGCAAAGTCCTTCTGCAGCTGCTTCTTGCCGTCGGCGTCACGCCACCTCTTACAGGCCTTGGTGAAGGCTTTTTTCTTGCTCTTGTGCCTGAGCCGTGCACACAAGGTACTCAGTGGGGTGAGCGGGGTGGCCTCCACTGCCCATAGTCCACCAAGCACGGGCTAGATGTCCCCCTCCGCCCTCCTCCCCTCCCCAGGGGAGGCAGTGCTGGGCCCCTGGGGTCCCTGGGCTAGTTCCGGTCGCCCTCTTTAAGCATAGATGGTCCCACCCTCGCGGCCTCAGTTTCCTCCTCCATAAAGTGGGTACCCTCCCTGCCTCCTGGAGCTGAGAGTAAGCAGCCGTGCAGGAGCCCCAGGAAGGGACGTGCCAGCTGGCCTGCGGCCACATGCCCACCTGGCCGTGGCTGCTGAGCCCACTTCTAAAGTGAACAGCCGGGACTGGCCAGGCCCCAAGTCCCGTCATGCCTAACCCTCCGCAGGACACTGGAAGATGGACATCAGTATCCCCACCCTACAGACGAAGAAACTGAGGTTCACGGAGATCAGAGCCCCCGGACGAGGAGCAAGCTGATCACAACTGCAACAGCAAACATAGGCCAGGTGGCATTTGCCAACCTCTTTTTCTGTGCTGAGCACTTGACACGCACTGCTCATCTCATCCTCATGACGGCCCCACGACGCGGGGACCTGTCCTGTTCCCGTGTGATGGTGTCTGTGGTGTGTGTGTGTGTGGCAGAGGGTGGGGTGAGAGGAGATTCCAAGAGGTCCATCAGCTTGCCTGTGGTCACACAGCCTGCTCTGACACGGGCCCCGGACCCTCACCTCCCATGGAGACTCCGGTGCCTCTACCTCCATATGGAAGGAGGGTCTGTGAGGGTCCTCAGGCAGGGAGGGGGCCTTCCCTTTCAAGACTTAATGCCAGGGAAGATTTGAGACCTAAAGATGCCTTTCTTTCTGATGAGCTTGTCAGTTGTCATTTCCCTTTTCACCCTGGCTGCTAGGAAGCTCAGAACCAGCTCTGACAGGCATCACCCTGGGGGGAGAACGTTTGCTTTCTTTTTTTCCGCGAACAACTTCCTTTCCAGCCCTTAGTCCTTGTCTTCTCCTGGAGTGAAGGCACCACACACACACACACACACTTCCCTGCCTTCTGCTCGCTGTGACACCCCTCCCTGCACCCACCCACCCTGCAGGAATGATCCTCACCAGTCCTTGTAGAAGCGGCGGCGGCACTCATCACTGAGATGCTCTGCGAAGATGGTCTTGAAGCTCCGCAGGCCCCGCGGGGTGGCCACATAGCCCACCACACCCACCACCACCAGAGGTGGCGTCTCCACAATCGTCACTGCCTCCACCTCCTCCCGCTTGGAAATTTCTGGATGAAACCCAGAGATGGAGAAGACATGGTGGGGGGGCCTCCGTGTCCCATGGGGAGGAGAAGGGTGGAGGAGCCAACCACAGCCCCATCCGCCTGCGAGAGCATGGAGCACCACAGCCCCAGGGCTGCTGCGGACAGAGGCCCCCATGTGCAGGGCCCCAGGCCCCCAGCCCTCAGCCTCCCCACTCCCTGTCCTTCTCCCTGCTCTGCCCTGTGCGTGGAGTCACTGCCAGGCAAGACCCCGCCAGAGGTGTCCACGCAAGCTCTGACTTGGATCTCAGGCAAGGCCTGACCTGCTCCTGCCTCAGTTTCCCCACCAGGCTGCCCGGGAGAGGGCCAGGAGAGCCACAGCCTGGGCAGCTTCCCCCAGAGGGTCGGGCTGGCCTCCTGCAGTGGAGTACAGAAGAGCTCTAGAAGAAACCTACAACTAGTCCAAACCCATGATCTTATAGATGGTGTTACTGAGGCTGGTCCAAAGAAGTGTACGTTTAAAATATGTATTAGAGGACTTCCCTGGAGGCCCAGGGGTTAGGACTCTGAACTTTCTTCGGTTCAATCCCTGGTCGGGGGGGCTTCCCAGGTAGCACTAGTGGTAAAGAAGCTGTCTGCTAACGGAGGAGATGTAAGAGACACGTGTTCAGTCCTTGGGTCAGGAAGATCCCCTGGAGGAGGGCATGGCAACCCCAGTATTCTTGCCTGGAGAATCCCACGGATGGGGGAGCCTGGCGGGCTACAGTCCATAAGGTTGCAAAGAGTTGGACACGACTGAAGCAACTAAGCATGCACAGGGAACTAAGATCCCACCAGCCTTGTGTTGAGGCAAAAATATATATATACAATAGAAGAGATGAAGAGCAGATGAGGGTTGCCAGGAGGTTGGGGGTAGCAGCTGTGGCTGTAAAAAGGTCACCAGGACGGACTCTTGTGGGAATGAAGTGTCCCAGGGTGGTGGGTACATGCATTTACATGTGACAGAACCGCACAGAACTACATAAACACACATCTTATTCAGGAGAATCCTGCATGTCACCCTCTGGCTGTGACATAGTACCATGGTTACAGGAGATGTTTCCATTGGGGAAACCTTCAAGGTACGTGGCGTTCCTCTTAAAACCACACGTGAATCTACGATGATCTCAAGACCAAAAGTATACTGTCACATCTGCCCTGAATCCCAGCTCATAACTTCTCCATTTCCTCATCTGTGAACCAGGGGTGATGACAGATGGCTTCTGGGGGCGTGGCCAGCAGTCAGCGTCTGACCCTTTCTGGGGCTGTTCCCCCTCCGTGAGCCCAGCTGTGGCTCCTGGCATCAGAAGGGCCTCT
>NW_011479509.1:69493-77440 GCF_000754665.1 Bison bison bison | reverse complement strand
GCCCGCCCCCCGCCCCCGGCAGGGCCCCTCGCAGCACTCACTGAGGCCAGGCCGGTGCACCTCCCGCAGAGTGTGCGTCATGCCCGCCTTGTAGCCCAGGAAGGCCGTGAGGTGCACGGGCTGGCTGGGGTCATCACGAGGCCACGTCTTCACCTTGCCCCGGTGCCGGTGGCTCCTCTTGTGTGGCAGGAAGCCCAGGTGTCCATGCCGGGGGGCAGAGAACTTCCGGTGGGACTGGGGGCGGGAGGGGAGGTAGGTCAGAGCTGGGGTCTCCCCAGGAGGGGCAGCTAGACGGTCCCAGAGTCCAGACTGGAAGTGAGCCACAGACCCCAGGCTGCGCCCGGTGGTCCTCCGGGCCTGCATCGTCCACAAGAAAGGAGGGAGGCTTCGCTAAGGGCAGTGTCTTGGGGACAAAGCCAGCTTCGGCCTCTGGCCCCCAAAGGCTCCCCGCTTCAGTGGTCCTGCCCAGCCGGGCCCAGCAGATCCTCGCTGCGGCCAGGGCACAGGGGCAGGGGGCCACTGCCATCCATCCCCCCACCTTGCTGGTCCCGGAGGCCTGAGCCCAGGCTTCCCACTATTCCCCTACTCACTGACCCCTTCACAGGCCCACGGACCTTCTCTGCTGGGAGAGACCCCAGGAGCCCACCTGCCCCTCCCCAGGAGGCCTCCATGCCCCGACCCACCCACAGCCCACTGACCATGGCAGCTGGTCCTTCAGGTCAGGAAGGGAAGGGGCCGTCCCAGCAGGCGCTGGAGGTCGAGTGGCAGGGCCAGGATGCACAGTGGCCAGATCCCAGATTTAGCCCCTGGCAGGGGAGCTCTGTCATCTCCCGTGGCGGGTGTGGGCTCTGGTGCCAAGAGCGGGCCTGGCCCAGGGCCGGGTGAAGGGGGGCAGCTGGGGCAGCCGGGGGGACACCTGGAGCCAGGGCTGGCACTCCTTCCCCAAGGGTCCTGGGATGGTCACACACCTTGTCTTCTGCCTCACGGGACCCTCCAGGACAGGAACAAGTTGGCCTGATAGAGGGCTGAGGAGCCCAGGTTGAGGGGCTTCCCTCTGGCAGCTGCCATTAAGAGAGTCTGCATCCAGTTTGCTGGCCTTGAAGCTGAGTGGATTCCTGTCCTGTCCTGAGGGCTGTGAGCCTGAGCTGGGCAAACTGGGGGGAGACGGCGAGGGCTGGATGAGTGCCCAGAGGATCACCAGAGTGTCATTCAATGTCAAGGCCCTGGACTCCAGTAGCTGTGAGCCAAGAACTCTTAGATACTTTTATGAACTTACTTTTATTTTTTTGAACTTATATTTTGAAGCTAAGTTTTGAATGAAAAGGGGATTGAAATCTCCTATTTTTTTTTATTCAAAGAGTCTATGGCTATAAAGCCTTTTAACTTTAGAGCGAGAGATTTTTTCATATTTGTTGATTTGTTTGCACTGGCTCTTAGTTGCTGTGTGCAGGATTCTCAATCTTCATTGCAGAATCTTTAGTTGCAGCATGTGGAAACTAGTTACCCAAGCAGGGATCGAACCTGGCCTCCTGCATTGGGGGCACAGAGTCTTAGCCACTGGTCCACCAGGGAAGTCCCAGAATCAGATTGTTTATAGGCCTGAGATATCTCTGCAAGGTCTGTAGACTTTGCATCACTGGGTGCTAAAATTCTGTGCTAATGAAATGTTACAATTCTTCATTTTTGTCATTGTTTTTTAATGACAAAGCTACTTTTAATCCTTTGGGCTGCGACCAGCAGGGAAAAAAAAAATCCCTGGGCAGTGGTAACCCCCTCAGCCCAGAAGTGACCCGGGGAGAGGGACTCTCTGAAGGAAGGAAGCAGAGAAGGGACACACTGCAGACTCAGGGCCAAGGGCACACACCCTCGTGCTGCACCAAGGAGCATGTGCTAGGGGCTGCAGACACACAGGAGCCATGAAGCTTCTTGGGTTCCCCCTTCTCATTTGCCTTTTTCTTTCTGCTGCATGATCTCCAAGTCTGTGGCAGGGTGGCAGCAGAAAGCCGTCATCTGGGCGCTTTCCCTTAATGAAGTACTGAACTCTGCTTTCGCTCATTCCTGTCATGGTGATGCCTCTGGCCCACCGCCGTTGGGTCCCCTGGTTCAGTCTGACACTGCACTCCAGTGTTATGATTTGCTGACTCTGACAGTGCTATGAGTTCATGATTTGAAGATCTGAGGATGCTGTGATTCTGGATTCTGTGTGTCCATAGAGTTAATGGCTGACCCCAGCCTCTGGGCAGGAAGTGACCAGCACCCACCCTCCCTCGTGCTAGCCAGTGGCTGTACCAGGTATGGAGATCACAGAGGGTAACCAGCAAGGCCCTGGTCAGTGGAGCTGGCCTCAAGGGGACAACAGTGCTCAGGGCCAGGATGCAACCCTCAGAACCAGAAGAGAGTGCCCTGTATCCAGGGGAGGAGCCACTAGTGGGGGTGGGGGTGGGGTTAGATGGGGGCAAACCTTACACCCTGTGCTGCCCCAGGCAGCATCCTGTCCCCCCAGGCGTCCTGCAAGCTCAAGGGCATCAGCAAGTCCGTGAGAGGCCCTGGCAGAGACAGTGGGGCCCAGAGAGGGCTGTAGGGAATGGACAATCCAGGAAGGCTTCCTGGAAGAGTAGGGTGTTTGGTAGTTTGCTTTATTTGTTGACTTTACTCTTCTGGAACTGAGTTCGCCATCCTGGTGTGTTCACCATCCTGCTCCCTGCTGCACTTGGCACGTGCATCTGAAATGAGTGGTTTCCTTACTCCTTACTTACACTTCTTAAAGTGTCTCTCTGCTCCCAGAATTAAACTAGGGATCTTCTGTTTCCTTCACCTCTGATAGCAACGCCCAGCGCACGGCAGGCACTCCTCCCGTATGCGATAGCGCTGCGATCCCACGCGAGGGCGCTCGCGCCGGCCGCGAAGCGTCTCCGGAGAACCCATAATCCTCCCGAGGCCACCCTTGGGCGCTCCGGGCAAACTACAAGTCCCATGGTGCCCCGCGGGCGCCGGCCGTCCTGCGCAAGCGCGGCCGCTCAGGCGTCCTCTGTGAGGGCGAGCTAGGCCGCGGAACCCGGGAGGAGGCCGGGCATCGCGTCCGAGAGCTGAGCGCGCCGCCCGCCGCAGCCATGCCGGACAGCTGGGACAAGGACGTGTACCCCGAGCCCCCGCGCCGCACGCCGGCGCCCTCGCCGCAGACCTCGCTGCCCAACCCTATCACCTACCTTACGAAAGCCTTTGACCTCCTCGTGGACCGGCCGGTGACCCTCGTGAGAGGTACTAGCCCCGCCGGGCCCCCCGCCCCGCCCCGGTCACTCAACGGGGGCCCCGCTGCACCCCAGGCCTCCTCGCCTCCCGGGACGCCGCCCGTCTCCCCCCGCCCCTTACGGCCCTTGCCCCCTGGGGAGCCGTCCACGCACCCCTGGGCTCGGGCTTCTCACATATTAGAGGCTGTTTGCGGACCGAAGTCATCTGAGTTCCGAGAGGCTTGTTAGATCTCACTCTTCCAGCGCGCTGGACATCCCGCATTTTGCACAGCAGGCGGTCCCGGAGGGCTTTTGCGGTGCAGAGGTGCTCCGATACTCCTTCGCAGGCCCACAAAATGGCCCTCCCACCGAGGTGTACTGTAACTTGCCCTCCGTGAGCTGCCCAAATGCCGCCATCTCTGGTCCAAACCAGGTGAATGTTTTTTTAAGGCATTGTTTTGTCACGCAGCTTGGTGGGGTGCAGCACCCAGAGCACTGTGCCCTTGATCACTAGTGCCAGGCGATGCGTCTGTGCAGTTAATCCGTTCCTTCAACAGCAAAACATTTGGGGTGCATAGCATGCCCTGGTGGCTCTTTTTTGGCGGAGGAACTAGATGCCTGCCCCTGCAAAGGTTTGGAATAAACAGGAGTGTAATGGCACCCCACTCCAGGACTCTTGCCTGGAAAATCCCATGGACGGAGGAGCCTGGTAGACTCCAGTCCATGGGGTCGCTAAGAGTCAGGCACGACTGAGCCGACTTCACTTTCACTTTTCACTTTCATGCATTGGAGAAGGAAATGGCAACCCACTCCAGTATTCTTGCCTGGAGAATCCCAGGGACAGAGGAGCCTGGTGGGCTGCCGTCTATGGGGTCGCACAGAGTCGGACACGACTGAAGTGACTTAGCAGCAGCAGCAGTTTTTTAGGAAGTGTTTTCTGTCTGGATAGGTGAGATCTCTCTCACTAGGTCCAGCTTGTTCATTTACGCATGGGGAAGTTGAGACCGAAGGTCGGTAGTGGCAGAACTGGGACTGGAGTCCTGCTGATGGCTCCCTGATGGGGCCTCTTTGCCTCCACAGTGGAGTCCCCGTGCTCTGGGGGAGGTGGGCCAGCAGGAGGGACTAGCAGGTGGGGGTTTGCAGAGCACAGACTCTGAATCCTGGGCTCTGAATCCTGCCGTCTCAGAGCCTGGATGTCCTCTTAAATGAAAAGGCCCCGCCCTACACAGGGTCGTGGGGACAGAGTGAGATAAGGATGGTGCCTGCCTTATAGAACTCTCCGTAAACTGCAGACGTCTGCTTGTAGCCCAGTCCTTTCCAGGACTGGCTGCCAGCCCTCCTACACCTCTTTGGGAGTCCAGTTGCCAGTCTTTGTAAAACTGGGAACATTTGGGAAACCTGCCTCTTCCACGGCTTACGAGAAATACAAAGCCAAGAGCCCCATCAGACTGTGCCTGTCCAAACCAGTAGCCTTTTTGGGTCTGGGCTTTTCTCTTTGCAGAGTTTATCGAGCGGCAGCATGCCAAGAACAAGTATTACTACTACCACCGTGAGTTCCGCCGCGTGCCAGACATCACAGAGTGCCAGGAGAAGGACGTCTTGTGCATGTTTGAAGCAGAAATGCAGTGGAGAAGAGATTAGTAAGGCTCCCCCTTTGGGCTTGTTTAGTCAGGGGATACAGAGACCCCTGCACAATGCATGTACCCTGCTGGGGGCCATCATGCCCTTGGGAAGCTATGGGTGGAAAGGCCAGACCACAGGGCTCCCAAGCCCTGCCTTCATTTTATTTTCTCTCAGTATGGGGAAAGGAGTCCTTCTAGACCATCTTCCTTGTTTTCCTTTCAGCAAAGTTGATCAAGAAATCGTCAACATTATCCAGGAAAGGCTCAAGGCCTGTCAGCAGAGGGAAGGTGAGAGCCACAGGCAGAACTGTGCCAAGGAGCTGGAGCAGTTCACCCAGGTGGTCAAGGCCTACCAGGACCGCTGTGAGTGAGCCCTCCCACCCAGCTGCCCCCAGACCCTCCTACCTCCCACCTGCCTGCCTTCCCGACCCTACTTCCAGTCTTCACATTGGCTGTGCTAAATGCTTTACTAATTCGTCCAGTCTCTGGAGGTTTTAAGAGTCACCCTACCTGTCTGCTCAGTGACCAGACTTGGCTGCCTGACTCCTCCCTGCACAGAGAAAAGGCAAGTTCCCCTCATGGCAGGAATGGCCCATGATTCCCCTATCTCTTTCCCAGATCACGACCTGGGAGCCCATTATTCTGCCAGGAAGTGCCTGGCAAAGCAGAAGCAGAGGATGCTGGCAGAGAGAAAAGCCGCCAAAGAGGCTGCTGCTGCCTGAGGCAGCAGTGTCAGCTTTGTCACTGTTGCTAAAATAAAGAGTAATGGAGCCTGTGCCTGTAGTGTTACTTTCAGCTCCCAGAAACACTTTTCATCTCACTGGTCCTACTTCCCATCCAAATTCAGCCACCACTGAGCATAAGTCCAGTGGCTTTCACTGCAGTGGGCTTGGGTTCAAGCCCTGGTTGGGAAAGATCCCACAAGCCACATAGTGCAACCAAGAAAATTTGGGAAGAAAAACAAGACACAACTATAAACTGGTTTCATTCACTTTATTATTCCCTTTATAAAATTATGTGGTGGCTACAGCTGGGGCCTGTGTCCTCTGCACGGAGACTCTGGTGTGGGTCTTCACAAGATGGTCAGTGAATTCCTAGAAAAACAAGACACTTTTAGTTGTGCAGCTAGACGGAGTACTCCCCTCTGCTCTTCAACAGGGTGGGGGTGGTCAGTACCTGATATGGAGACTTGGTGAACACTGTCTCTTTCCAGAGGTCAGGGGTGAGGTAACTATAGGTCTTGGAAATGGCATCAAAAGTGGCCTTGGCTGGAAAAGGGAAAACCGGAGGTTAGTGAATTCACTCGAGATGAACCCCCAGATGGAGATGGAGACTGTTGCACTCCTAGGAACAAACAGGCCACTATGGGCCAGTCTGTCGTGCATTAGGAGGGCCTTTCTCTCTCTCTCTGAAAATACGCCAACCACATACAGAATGTGGTTAAGCGGAGCTGAGAGAAGATGGAGTTGGCTTGCGGGCCACCTACCGAAGTTGCCCAGGGTGGCAGTGCAGCCCCTGGCAGAAGTGTAGCAGTCGTCGATGCCGGCCATCATCAGCAGCTTCTTGGGCACAGGGGCGGAGACGATGCCAGTGCCTCTGGGGGCAGGGATGAGGCGCACCAGCACGGAGCCGCAGCGGCCAGTCACCTGGGGAGGGGTAGAGACGTCAGGGGACAAGACAGGCGGGAGTCTACACCACAGCAAGCCCTACTGTGCATGAGCATCCAGCCTACCTTGCAAGGAACCGTGTGGGGCTTGCCGATCTTGTTCCCCCAGTAGCCTCTTCGCACAGGGACGATGGACAACTTAGCCAGGATGATGGCCCCACGGATGGCGGTGGCTACTTCCTTGGAGCACTTGACACCCAGACCGACGTGTCCGTTGTAATCCCCAATGGCAACAAACGCCTGCAGAGAGACTGACGTGGGTGGGGGGCCAGGGGCCTCCACAGCATCAGTAACCACCCACCACACAGGGTCTGTTGCGCCCCTCAAGGCAAGACTGGCCACCAGGAGGCCAATCTGAGATCCCGAGGAGATCCTTCCTCTCTCTCCCTTTTACGAAAGTCACACGTGTGACGACAAGTGCAACCATGCAGAGCTGAGAGAGTCCCACGAAGATCCTTGGCAGAAACTGCCCAGGAAGGTATGATGACTGGGGTACCTTGAACCTGGTCCGCTGGCCAGCACGGGTCTGCTTTTGCACGGGCATAATCTTCAAAACCTCATCCTTGAGGGATGCTCCCAGGAAAAAGTCAATAATCTCAGACTCCTGCAACAAATAAACTCATTACAAAAAAAAAAAAAAAATTAATAAACACCTAAAGGGGAGTTAAGTGTTAGTTGCTTGTGTTGGAGTTTTTAGGACCTCATGGACTGTAAACCACCCGGCTCCCCTGCTCATGGAGTTTTCCAAGAAATAACGGGTAGCCATTTCCTTCTCCAGGGGATCTTCCCAACAAAGGGATCGAACCCGGGTCTCCTGTACTGAAGACATTTTCTTTACCGTCTGGGCTACCAGGTAAGTCCAGGGAAAGTGGAGTCTAGAACCTCTCAATGTGTGGCCAACAAGGGTTCCCTCGACTGCAGGCCACGGCCCCTTCCAGGATGACCCGTGTTTACCTTGATGGGCAGAGAGAAAAGGTAGATCTCCTCAAGAGACTTGATCTTCATGTCCTTGACCAGGCGGCCCAGCTTGGTAACGGGGAGCCACTGCGAAAGAAAAAGGCGCAGGTGACCAGGGCCTCCTCCCCGGTGCTTCTAAGGGCCCGCCTCACGCGCACAGCTCAGACCTACCTCCTTGTCCTCGGCCTTGCCTCCGCGAGCTCCGCGGCCTCTGCCCCGGCCCCGACCCCGGCCGCGACCCCGGCCCCGGACGCCACTACCGAAGCCTCCGCGGAAGCCACCGCGGCCTCCCATTCCGGGGCCCCCGGGGCCTCCGGGCCCTCCCGCAGCACCGGCGTCATCCGCCATTTGCTGAAAGAGAAACAAGAACCAGTCGGTGAGCGAAGTCCTAGCATTTACAGCCGTCTCGGGCGCCCAGGCCGGGCTCCACAATGGAGCGCGGGCGCAGCATCCCGGGCCCCGTCTGATGGCGGCC
>NW_011479509.1:59810-69393 GCF_000754665.1 Bison bison bison | reverse complement strand
GGCCCATCTGCGACAGCAACAAATAAAACCACTCACGTGTTTTCACGAAGAAGAAGAGAGAGAGCTCGCCCGACGGTGTCTTTTATAAGGCGCCAAGGGTCGCGAGATCTCGGTTGCTCCGCCCCAATGGCGCTGTGCCAAGAGTATATAAACGAGCCTGTGATTGGCTGCGTGGGGCCCCGCCCCCGCCGAGCTCTGTGTGCGCATGCGTGTCTCTGGCCCCGGAACTAGCGCGACCCATATAAGGGCTCGCGCCGGCGCCACCTCGTGTTTTCCGGCTGCAGGTAGGTTGTTCCCATGGTTCTGCTGGCTTCCTGCTGTTCGCGAAGCTGTTGGGGCGGGCGGTTTGGGAGATCGGCGTTGGTTGAAAATCACCTTCGGCTCTGACCATGGCCGCAGGTGAGATTCGGCGCCCAGAGCCACCGGGGGCCTTAGCTCACTGCCCGCTTCTCTGTGTGGGGATGTGAAACCCAGGCCCCGACACGCGCCGCCGCTCCGGGCTCGGTTGCGTCCTCTCGCATGTTTCGGACTCTGGTATCTAACCTCGTCTTCTACCCGCAGGACAGCTGGATGCTCAGAATCTGAGGCCAACGCCGCAAAGACCGTCGAGGGGCGGGGGCGGGTAGGGGGGCTTTCCTTTCATCTTTCAATAAAGGTGTTGATTTAATTTATCCGTGTGTGTGTATGTGTGTGTGTGTGTGTGTGTTCTTGGTCCCCCCGTTATTAGCGTGCAAGTCGCATCTGTGGCTGCTGGGACCGAGGTGTGCAGTGGAGGAGATACCTTTGTGTTACACCTCTCTTCCAGCCATCTCAGCTCTGCTTTGAATGCCACACAGGGATAGAACCCGGTCTTGAAGGTTGGCAGGCGACTCCTAAGGTCCCACCCTCCAAAATCTTCTAGGATTTGATGAACTCTACACTCTGCCTTCCTTGATGGCTCAGATGGTAAAGAACCCACCTGCAATGCAGGAGACCCGGCTTCGATCCCTGGGTCAGGAGGATCCCCTGGAGAAGGAAATGTCTACCCCACTCCAGTATTCTTGACTGGAGAATCCCATGGACAGGGGAGCCTGGCGGGCTACAGTCAATGGGGCCTCAAAGAGTCGGACACGACTGAGCGATTTAAGCCTGCGCAAATATCCAGTGGCATGGAAACCAGTTCTCTTCTGTGCCTCCTGTATGGTAGTTTCCCAAGTTGGAATTGGTTTACCCATCCATACCTTTCCTCATAGGCATACCCAGGTGGTCAGAGCAGGGTCTGGGAGGCTCTCCACATGCTAGGCTGCTGCTCTGGTACCACAGAAATCAGGTCCTCATCCCTGGTCTGTACCCTGGAAATAACTGGGTCTGATCCCAAGAGGCCTGGTGATGGGTCAGTGTCTAAAGCCCCCAGAGCTCTTGGGGACCTAGTCACCAGGGCGGCAACACGTGAGGAAGGAGAAACAAACCCTGCGCCTCAGCTTTGAGGAAGTAGCCCCTGGAAGCTTGGTTCCAGCCTCAGTGCTGTTTGAAAGTCAACTGTCAGCCACCCTGAAGTCAGGTTCCAGAGACCTGTCCTGGGTATGAGGTGCCCTACCCCCGACGCTCTTGAGGCGGGAGCAGAGCCAGGTGGTACCCTGGGCCAGGGCTGTGATTGGCCGGAGCTGGACAATGCTCCTGTGATGTCGGCCTGCTCCTGCTATGAAATGGCAACTCCTGAGCCCTGGCTTCAGTGGAGCTGCCGTCCAGACACAGATCATGGTGAGCTCTTAGATTTGTGCCTAATTTCAGAGACCTGCCCAAGCTGGACCCCACTCCTTATTGAAATGATCTGCACAACGGGGTACAGGGCCCCAAATGGGACAAGGAAACCTTTCAGAGACCTCTAGCCCGGGTCTAACTCCAGGCCAAGGCCTGCTTCTGCATCTGGGTCTGGTAGAAATGGGGGGTCTTGGGCCTCACTGCTGCCCCCTCACACTGGGTGCTGACCCAACCCTCCACTTGGGGTTCTCATGTGGCCCACCTCCCACCCAAAGCTTCCTGGAATCCCTTTCCATGCATGTGGAGTGGGGAGTCAGATCCTGGTCCCAGCCAGGCCCTGATGCAGGCCTGGCCTTTGCAGAGTGGTGGGTATGATCTCAACCTCTTCATCAGCCCTCCCGATTGCAACTTCCTGTGTTCTGTCTGCCACGGAGTTCTCAAGAGGCCGGTGAGGTTGCCGTGCAGCCACATCTTCTGCAAGAAATGCATCCTCCGGTGGCTAGCCAGGTGCTACTGGGCACCCAAGAGGCTCGGGGGCCAGGGCAGGGCTGGGGGGCCATGCCTAGGACCCAGAACAGAGAGGAAGGTCAGCCAAGCACTGGGTCATGGTGGCCATTAGGTTCAGCTGCCAAATCTGGGACGCTAATATAGGAGCTGGGCCCCTGTGGAATCTGCACCCTGGCCTCAGAGCTGAGTGCTCCCTATAAAGCCCTCTTACACCTCTTCCAGCTAGAGAGAAGGAAGGGCCGCCAGGGGAGGCATGTTGCTGCCACCTCCACGCCCAACAATCACCCCCACTCATGTCTCTTAGACAAAAGACCTGTCCATGCTGCAGGAAAGAGGTGAGACACAGAAAGATGGTCCATGTGAATAAACTCCAGAAGATCATTGGCCGCTTGGAAGTCAAGGTAACTCAGAACACCCCCTCCCATCACCCTACCCTCCTCCCCTCTGCATGGGTCGGGGCAAAGCCAGCAGAGGGGTTGAAAAGAACCCCACTCTCAGAACTGAGAGTTTCTATTCCACCAATACACTGCTCCCCTTAGGGTTATCAGACCTGGCTGAATGTGAGTCACTTCTCTACAACATACTTGATGTGTGCTTTGGGGCAAGTTACCTAACTTTTCTGAGCTCTAAGAGCCCCAGCTGTAAAATGGGGATAATAAAGGATGGAGAGCCTACTGTGGTGCCATTGCTCTCTAGCCTCATAGTTTTATAGATAGGGAAATTGAGATTACAAAAAAAAAAAAACAACCTTAGCTGGGGAGTGCCTTTTTGGTCTAGTGGTTAGGATTTGGTACTTTCGCTGCCATCAGTTCAGTTCAGTCACTCAGTCATGTCCAACCCTGTGACCCCATGGACTGTAGCACACCAGGCCTCCCTGTCCATCACCAACTCCCGGAGTTTACTCAGACTCATGTCCATTAAGTCGGTGATGCTATCCAACCATCTCATCCTCTGTTGTCCCCTTCTCCCACCTTCAGTCTTTCTCAGCATCAGGGTCTTTTCACATGAATGAGTTCTTTGCATCAAGTGGCCAAAGTATTGGAGTTTCAACTTCAGCATCAGTCCTTCCAACGAATATTCAGGACTGATTTCCTTTATGATTGACTAGATCTCCTTGCAGTCCAAGGGGCTCTCAAGAGCCTTCTCCAACAGCACAGTTCAAAAGCATCAATTCTTTGGCAGTCAGCTTTCTTTATAGTCCAACTCTCACATCCACACATGACTATTGGAAAAACCATAGCATTGACTAGACAGACCTTTGCTGGCAAAGTAATGTCTCTGCTTTTTAATATGCTGTCTAGGTTGAGGAGTAAGCGTCTTTTAATTTCATGGCTGCAGTCACCATCTGCAGTGATTTTGGAGCTCAAGAAAATAAAGGCTCTCACTGTGTCCATTGTTTCCCCATCTATTTGCCATGAAGTGATGGGACCAAATGCCATGATCTTAGTTTTCTGAATGTTGAGTTTTAAGCCAATTTTTTTCACTCTCCTCTTTCACTTTCAATAAGAGGCTCTTCATTTTCTGCCATAAGGGTGCTGTCATCTGCATATCTGCATATTTCTCCTGACAATCTTGATTCCAGCTTGTGCTTCATCCAGCCTGGTATTTTGCATGATACACTCTGCATAGAAGTTAAGTAAGCAGAGTGACAATATACAGCCTTGACGTATTCCTTTCCCGATTTGGAACCAGTCTGTTGTTTCATGTCCAGTTCTAACTGTTGCTTCTTGATGTGCATACAGATTTCTCAGGAGGCAGGTACGGTGGTCTGGTATTCCCATCTCTTGAAGAATTTTCCACAGTTTGTTGTGATGCACACAGTCAAAGGCTTCGGCACAGTCAATAAAGCAGATGTTTTTCTGGAACTCTTGCTTTTTCGATGATCCAATGGATGTTGGCAATTTGATCTCTGGTTCCTCTTCCTTTTCTAAATCCAGCTTGAACATTTGGAAGTTCATGGTTCACGTACTGTTAAAGCCTGGCTTGGAGAATTTTGAGCATTACTTTACTAGCGTGTGAGATGAGTGCAATTATGCTGTAGTTTGAACATTCTTTGGTATTCCCTTTCTTTGAGATTGGAATGAAAACTGACCTTTTCCACTCCTGTGGCCACTGCTGGGTTTTCCAAATTTGCTGACATATTGAGTGCAGCACTTTAACAGCATTATCTTTTAGGATTTGAAATAGCTCAACTGGAATTCCATCACCTCCACTAGCTTTGTTCACAGTGATGCTTCCTAAGGCCCCACTTGACTTCGCATTCTAGGATGTCTGGCTCTAGGGGAATGATCACACCATTGTGGCTATCTTACAAATAGCTGAGAAAAGAAAAGAAGCTAAAGGCAAAGGATTAAAGGAAAGATATACCCATTTGAATGCAGAGTTCCAAAGAATAGCAAGGAGAGATAAGAAAGCCTTCCTCAGTGATCAAGGCAAAGAAATAGAGGAAAACAATAGAATGGGAAAGACTAGCGATCTCTTCAAGAAAATTAGAGATACCAAGGGAACATTTCATGCAAAGATGGGCTCAATAAAGGACAGAAATGGTATGGACCTAACAGAAGCAGAAGATATTAGGAAGAGGTGGCAAGAATACCAAAAACTATACAAAAGAGATCTTCATGACTCAGATAACCACGATGGTGTGATCATTCACTACTATATCCTGGGTTCAATTCCAAGAAAAAAAGAAGAAAAAAAAAAAGCCCGGCATACATACAACCCACTAGACCAAGCCAACCATGTAACTCCCTGTTCTCTACATCTCCTGTCCCCACTCCTCTGAGATCTAGATTTTTCCTACCTTCAAGCATTTGCTACAGTTTCCCTCTCTCTACCACATCACTGGTAGCCTAAAAGCTTGGGAGGCTGCCAGTCCAGTGTTTCCTGGTCAGTGGAACCTCAGGGATGGGGGATTCTTGGGGGTGTCTGGAGATGTCCCCAACCTGGTTTGGCTCACACGATGCTCTCCTCTACCCCCAGTGCAGGAACGCTGAAGCTGGCTGCCAGGTGACGTGCCCCCTGGCCCATCGCAAGGGACACCAGGACTCATGCCCCTTCGAGCTGATGGTTTGCCCCAATGAAGGCTGCATGTTGCGGGTACCTCGTGGGGCCCTGGATGAGCACAGGCAGAATTGCCAGCATGGTGCCCATCATCGCTGCTCCCTGGGCTGCGGGGCCACCCTGGGCCCAGTCGAGCGGGCAAATCACAACTGCTACCGGGAGCTGCGAGAGGCCTGGTGCCAGCGCCAGCAGCGCAGCCGAACCTTGGTGCTCTGCCTGCTGCAGCACATGCGCAAAATGCACCGGACCACCGGCCTCATCCGACGGCAGCTGGCGGACTTCCTGGAGGAAGATGACCCCCTGCTCGTGGGTGCCCCACAAGAGGAGGCTGAGGCCACCCCAGAAGGCAGCATTGGGGTTGAGGTGTGGGGGCCCCAGGGCCAAGCTACCTTGTAAATAGAGGGTAAATAAATGCAGAGCCCAGGTCTGGCCGCCTCACTACCACTGTGCTTGCGGACCTCACCCCGCCTCCTCCAGGAACTACTCCTCTCAGGGGAAAGAGGCACCTTAGCTTTTCCCCTGGACTTCTGCAAGTTCTTTCCCACCAGTTCCTCACACTGACTTTTCCCCTCAGCTCTCTGCCTGGTTTTTTCTCACTCGATTGTCTCCTCTGCAGAGGTTCTCCCTGACCATCCTTTCCCAGTCCTCCTTCCCAGTTACCTTCTTCCAATCTGTTTCCTGGCTTCGCAGCCAGTAGCACAAACAGCTCAAACCCCTGAAGTCAAAGTACAAGCCAACTGCTCACAGTGATTCCCGAGGATCCCTCCTTATCTTGTTTCTGCCCTATATTCTCCTTCCTACTCACTCCCTGCAGCCACACCGGCTTGTTTCTCCTAAATGCCAGGCTTCTGCACTGCCTGTTCCTCAGTCTGAAGCATTGTTCCCCGAGATAATCAGAGGGCTCCCTGTTTCACCAACCTTCGGCTTTGCTCGCCCGGTTCACCTTTACAAGGAAGCCTCCTTCATCGCCCAGTTTAAAGCTGCGCCCCCTGCACTCCACTCCATCCTCACCCTGCTACATTCTTTCCAGGACACTAACCCACTCCAGTGTTCTTGCCTGGAGAATCCCAGGGACGGGGGAGCCTGGTGGGCTGCCGTCTGTGGGGTCGCACAGAGTCGGACACGACTGAAGCGACTTAGCAGCAGCAGCAGCAGCAACCACTTAACAAGATTATTCCAGGCCCTTCCTCTGCCCAGCCCTCACTTCACTAGCACGGCATCTTCTCTGGTGTCTCTCAAGTGCCTAGAACAGAGAACGTGCTTAATCAATATTCGAACGTCTCCGAAATCGCCCGATTTACTACCAGGAGGAGAAGGGGACGACAGAGGATGAGATGGTTGGATGGCATCACCGACTCGATGCACATGAGTCTGAGCAAACTGCGGGAGTTGGTGATAGACAGGGAAGCAGTCCATGGGGTCGCAAAGAGTCGGAATGGACAGAGCGACTAAACTGAAGTAGTTCCCTGCGGTATTTCTCATACCATACGCTAAGGCGGAGCCCGGTTCAGGGCTCTGCTAACCCACCGCGCTTAACCCAAACCCCAGAATGCCAAGGGGGCAGGAGTTTTGGGATTACTTCAATAACCAGTTCCTACGAAAACCTTTTCAAATTTCCATTTAAAAGACAGGCGGCTGGAGACTCCAGCACCCTCCGAGTTCAGGCCTCCCGCCCCTGCCACTCCCAAGTTACTCTATGCCCCACCCGCCAGGCCGGAAACGCCTCTGCCATCTTCCGCTTGCTGACGCCGCGCCTCTGCCCACAGCAAAGATGTCGCCGAGGTCGCAGCGCCGATGACGTCACAGTAGTAGTGGGCGGTGACGCCATCTCTGCGAGCCCAAGGTGCGGAATGGCTCCCGGGTCTCCCTCACGCGGTGGCACCGGCGACATGGCTGAGGTGGCGGCCGGAGTGGGCCGCTTCAAGTCCAAGTAAGCTGGGGCGCTGGGGCTGGGGGCGAACCCGCCGCTGGGGCTGGGGGCGCCGCCGAGGGAGGGAGCCGTGTTCGCAGCCGCAGTAGCGAAGGCGCCGGCGTGGGTCCCACACGCATCGGTTTGGGGAGGGATGAGGTACTGACGGGGCTGGGTCCTAACAGGCGGGCGGCGGCGTCGCGGCTGCGGCATCAGGTGGCAGAGCAGGCACTGACAGCGCTCAGCTTTCGGAGGGCAGGCCCTGGAGCCTGGCCGGGTGCAGCTAGCTTCCGCGACCTAAAGTTGAAGCAGTTTCGGTCGGGGGTGGGGACAAGAGATCCCAAAGCGAGAGGAAGGGTCGAGGCCGGTCCTAGACGGTGGGAGTCCGCACCGCCTAGACGACGGCAGAAGAGCCACCTGTGGGCCAGGCGGCCTGGGGAGCTTTCACATGCTCTCTTCTCCAAGGACTGGGAAGAGAGGTCAGGACATGAGCTAGACCTCCGTGGCCAGGAGTCCCTGAATCCCGGGCTTATGCAATCCCCAACTTGATGTTGAATGTCTAAGTGCTGTGTTCCCGGGTCCAGACAGACTCAGTGTAACGCGCAGGAGCAGAGTTTGATGGGGGTAAACCTACCAAGCAGATCATTTCCATCAGTAGCTGTGACAAGCACTAGCAAGGGGAAGCCCTGATGCCAAGACTGCCTCTGTTGGATGGTCGAGCGGGCTCAGGGGGCCTCCAGCTTCCTCTTGGCCATCAGGCTTCCTTTAGTGGAGTTAGCCAGGCACCTTGGAAATTCAGAGAGGCCCAGGCTGGGAATAGGGAACAGCCTGTGTGAACACAAAGGATCAGAAGAGACCCCTCATGGCAGGTTCTTGGGAATATGTAAGGAGAGGAGAGGGTTTCAGGGCAGGGGACAACACAAACGAGTTGTGTTCTAAAACGCCTCTCTGGGAGCAAGCTTTGAGAGAGTGGTGAAGAGGCTATAGCAGCTCCCCAGAGAGGAGAGTGCCGTGGCCTGGACCAGCAAGGAAGTAGCCGAGGTGGGGGGTGAGGATAATCTGCCTGGAGAGTGGGGTGGAGGAAGGAACTGGGGTTGAGGAGGGGCAGGCTGGAGTTGGACCTCAAGGATAAGGATGTTTGAAGAGGATGTTGCTATGGGCTGGTACCCAGGCCTGGCCTCCTATGGCCAGCAGAGGGCGTCCAAGGCCTGGCTTGCTAGGCACCCTGGAGTCTCTGGGATTTGGACTGCCTTTGCTTCCCTGGGCCCATGTGGATCACTGACCCGCTCAGGGTCCCAAATCTTCTATAACAAGGGGGTACTAATACCCACCTCCAAATATGGTTGAGAGTGGTAAAGAAGGTAACAGACGAGCTCATCACCCCACCCTGCACGCGTGTGCACACACACACACCAGAATACCAGCCCTCCCAGAAGCTCCTCAAGGGTTGGGCCCTATTGGGTTGACCTCTGGGAGAGCACCTAGCACAGGGCTGGGCACCGGGGACCACGGGGTGGTGGTTCACTCTCTTGCCCTGTCTTCCCTCCAGCTATGCTGTTGAGCGCAAAATCGAGCCTTTCTACAAGGGCGGGAAGGTGCAGGTACTGGCCCCGGGGTAGGGCGGGAGGTTGGCAGGGTGATGAGGCAGCCTGGAGCTGCAGGGTGTTCCCTTGGCTGAGACCCCTTTGCCCCCAGCTGGACCAGACTGGACAGCACCTCTTCTGTGTCTGTGGCACCAGAGTCAACATCTTGGATGTGGCCTCGGGGGCCGTGCTGCGGAGCCTGGAGCAGGTGAGGGCGGGGAGGGTCAGGGCGAGGGCCTGGTGTGGACGGCGGCCTATTCTCATGGTGCCCTGCGCACCCACTCTCACCCCTAGGAGGACCAGGAGGACATCACTGCCTTTGACCTCAGCCCCGACGACAAGGTATGTGCGATCAGGACTGGAGGCGGGCTCCGGTACCTCCCACCCAGACTGAGTGGGTGAGGATGGCATGTACACCCGTGCCCCAGCTGAACTGCGTCCTCCCCTAGGTGCTGGTGACAGCCAGCCGGGCCCTGCTGCTGGCTCAGTGGGCCTGGCAAGAGGGCAGTGTCACCCGCCTGTGGAAGGCGATACACACAGCCCCTGTGGCCACCATGGCCTTCGACCCCACCTCCACACTGCTAGCCACAGGTAGGACCCCGGCTGGGTTGGGGGCGGCGAGCCAGGCGGGGATCTTTGGGCCCACAGCGCCCCCACCTCGGATCCACTCCCACAGGCGGCTGTGATGGGGCCGTGCGCGTCTGGGACGTCGTGCGGTGCTATGGGACACACCACTTTCGGGGCTCGCCGGGCGTTGTGCAGTGAGTCAGGGCGGTGGGGG
>NW_011479509.1:59421-59668 GCF_000754665.1 Bison bison bison | reverse complement strand
GTCACTGCCAGGGCGACACAGCTCACAGCTCCGCCCCGCCTGCCCACAGCCTGGTGGCCTTCCACCCGGACCCCGCTCGCCTTCTGCTCTTCTCCTCGGCCGCAGACACCAGCATCCGCGTGTGGTCGCTGCAGGAGCGGTCGTGCCTGGCCGTGCTGACTGCCCACTACAGTACTGTCACGTCTCTGACCTTCAGCGCCGATGGCCACACCATGCTCAGGTCAGAGCCCAGCGCCCCGGCCTTGGC
>NW_011479509.1:56607-59114 GCF_000754665.1 Bison bison bison | reverse complement strand
GGGGCGGCGGGGCTGGGGCCTCCACCCCTGACCCGCTTGCCCTCAGAGCGTGGAGGCCGCGGTGCTGCTGCCGGAGGAGCCAGCACCGGAGCTGGGTGTGAAGTCCGCGGGCCTGCACTTCCTGACGGCCGGGGACCAAGGTGCGTGGGCTGGGCACGGGCGGGAGGGGGTGGGGGCCGGCGGACCCTGAGTCCCAGTGGCCTTGTCCCTGCACAGGTGCGCTGCGCGTGTGGGAGGCGGCCTCTGGGCGGTGTGTCCACGCACAGCAGCGGCTGCCCGGCCCTGGGCGGGAGCTGACCCACTGCACCCTGGCCCACGCCACCGGCCTGCTCCTCAGCGTCACTGCCGACCACAACCTGCTGCTCTACGACGCGCGCTCCCTGCAGCTGCGGAAACAGGTGCGCGTGCACTGCCCCTGCTAGGCCCCGCCCTGGTGCCAACACCCCCACCCCGCTCACCCAGCCTGCCCCATGTCCCTCCTGCCCCACAGTTCGCCGGCTACAGCGAGGAGGTGCTGGATGTCCGGTTCCTTGGGCCTGAGGACTCCCACGTTGTCGTGGCGTCTAACAGCCCCTGCCTGAAGGTGTTTGATCTACAGACCTCAGCCTGCCAGATTCTCCACGGCCACACAGGTGAGGGCAGGAACCAGGCCCTAGGCCCTTACCCGGATGGAGTGCCTGGCCTGACCTCAGCTGATCTCTAGCTATGGCCACTCCACTTTCTTCCAGACATCGTCCTGGCCCTAGACGTGTTCCGGAAGGGGCGGCTCTTTGCTAGCTGTGCCAAGGTGAGACACCAAAGGAACTGAGGGGCAGGGACTGGTGGGGAAGCCCTGCCCAGCCTCCCCTCACCCTTCGGATCCCCAGGATCAGAGCATCCGCGTCTGGAGGATGAACAAGGCCGGTGAGGTGGCTTGTGTGGCTCAGGGCTCTGGGCACACACACAGCGTGGGCACCATCTGCTGCTCCAGGTAGTGGTCAGGGCCGGGGGTGTCACAGAGGCAGAGGCGGCTCTCACCTTGCTCTCCGAGTCTCCAGCCCAGGGGTGTGGAACAGAGGCTGGGGCAGGGTACCCCAAGGGACTGCGGTTCCTTAGAAGTAGCCTTGAGGTTGGTGGGTAAAAGGACACTGAGCGATGCCCGGGGGAGGGGTCCCACTGTTGGACTGAGTCACCAGGGGTGCCGGGGTGGGGGGCACATAGCAGTTCCAGTCGTGGGGCAGGCTTCCCGGTCTCCTGAGGTCTGGCAGGCCTGAGCGGTGGGGCTCTGCCGGCAGGGCTGGCCAGGGCTCAGCAGGTGTCTCCCTTCCCCTAAATCTGGCCGCAGGCTGAAGGAGACGTTCCTGGTGACGGGCAGCCAGGACTGCACTGTGAAGCTCTGGCCCCTCCCTGAAGCCCTGCTGTCCAAGGGCACAGGCCACGAGGGCGGCCCGGTCCTCCTGCAGGCCCAGGCCACGCAGCGCTGCCACGACAAGGTGACCGCACGCAGCGCCCGGGTGGGGTCATGGCCAGGCCCTCGCCAGGACGGGGCTCTGAGCAGCTGCCTGCTCTTGCCACCAGGACATCAATAGTGTGGCTGTCGCCCCCAATGACAAGCTGCTGGCCACGGGCTCACAGGACCGTACGGCCAAACTCTGGGCCCTGCCACAGTGCCAGCTGCTGGGCACCTTCTCGGGCCACCGGCGCGGCCTCTGGTGCGTCCAGTTCTCGCCCATGGACCAGGTGCTGGCCACGGCCTCGGCCGATGGCACCATCAAGCTCTGGGCCCTGCAGGACTTCAGCTGCCTCAAGGTGAGCCGCCCCTGGCCCAGGCCTGGCACCCCCTCCACCCCCAGACCCGGCCCCCCACCCGACGCCTCACCCCCACCCCCCCCCACAGACTTTCGAGGGGCATGATGCTTCTGTGCTGAAGGTGGCCTTTGTAAGCCGCGGCACGCAGCTGCTGTCCAGGTGAGTAGGGGGTGGGCAGGGCCGGGGTGCGCCGGGTGGGCCCAGGCTGAACCCCTCCCCACCCCCACCCCAGTGGCTCTGACGGGCTCCTGAAGCTCTGGACCATCAAGAACAACGAGTGCGTGCAGACGCTGGACGCTCACGAGGACAAGGTCTGGGGGCTGCACTATAGCCGGCTGGACGACCGCGCCCTCACCGGTGCCAGTGACTCCCGCGTCGTCCTCTGGAAGGTGTGTGGGCCAGGGAGGGCATCACAGTGGGCAGGGCAGCGTGGGGGCCAGTCTGAGCCCAATGTGACCCCGGTCTGACCCCAGGACGTGACCGAGGCGGAGCAGGCCGAGGAGCAGGCCAAGAGAGACGAGCAGGTGGTCAAGTAAGTGGGGTCTCCCCGCCCCCCAGCTCGGAGTCGGTGCGCTGGTCCCTCCTCTCTGGAGCAGCCACCCTGCTTGCCTGGCCGGGTCCCCCAGGGGCCCTGTGCCCTGTCCCCTCCTTGCCCTCCAGGCAGCAAGAGCTCGACAACCTGCTCCATGAGAAGCGCTACCTGCGGGCGCTGGGCCTGG
>NW_011479509.1:55243-56260 GCF_000754665.1 Bison bison bison | reverse complement strand
ACACCGGTGAGTGGGCCAGCCGGGGGGCGGGCAGGGGCGTCCGCCACACTCGGCCGCCCCTGACAGCCTGCGGTCCTCCCCCAGAGCGGCACTTCCAGCGGCTCAGCCGGATGCTGCAGGCAGCCACCTTCCTGGACTTCCTGTGGCACAACATGAAGCTGCCCGCCCTCCCCACGGCCCCCGCGGCCCTGTGAAACACAGGGAAACACAGACTCTGCTGTCTTGGCTCCCTGTGTCCGTCTTGACTTCATCTCACCCCCTGGTCCTGGGCCACAGCTGGCCCACCCCCAGACCTGCCCTTCAGCACAGACATGGCTCTGTCAGTCAGGAGAGCTTTACTCAGGGCACACCAGGGGCACGCAGCCCCGCAAGCCCCACCTCCACCGCTCCTCCCACGGCCCTGAGGCCCAGGCAGCTGCTAGCTGTCATCCCTGGGCTCTGGAGCCTCGGGTGGTCCCTGGGGTCTGGGGTGCACAGCACCGCCCTCCACGATGGGCCACGCTCTCTCAGGGGGCTCCCTGCTGCAGTGCCTTACGGGTGATGGTGCAGCAGCGGCTCTGAATGACGCTCAGAGGCGGCCGGGCAGGCACAGGAGGCGGAAGCATTGCGGCCTGGGGGGACCTGGGGGAGCTGTGGGCCTTGCCCTCCCTGCCCTCTGCACCGTCAGCCCCGCGGTGGAGCCATGGCCCGCTGAGGAGGGTGCCCAGCCCATCACGCTGCAGCATCACAGCTGGGAGAAGACCAGTGCGGCCTTGGAACCTGTAGGACGCGAGTTTGGTTGGCTCTGGGTCCCACCCACCCCACCCCCTCCGCACCAGACCGGCTGCCAGAGCCCCAGCCCACACACCTGCACAGCCACCAGCCTCGGTCGGAGGCTTCCAGCACATGCACGCGTGCCCCTGTGGGCACGGACAGCTCATCAGCCCGGCTGCTCTCATAGGCGCGGACAGCACAGAACTGGGGCCCTGGGGGTAGACGCTGGGTGGTCACCATGGGGCTTCCGAGCTCTCTCTTAAT
>NW_011479509.1:51149-53456 GCF_000754665.1 Bison bison bison | reverse complement strand
AGGGGAAGCAGTGACGGTGGAGGGGCTCCTGCCAGAGTGTGAGCGTGGGGGGAGGAGGGGAAGGCAGGGCCATTAGAGCACCAGCAGGCTGCCCCTCCTGGCTCGCCACGCCCTGCTGGTGCCCAGGCTGGGCAGAGCCGCCCAGTGGCCCGGTGTGCCCCTGGCTCTGTCCCTGAGCTGACTGCAGTCGTCACCAGGAAAATATTAAAGGCTCTAAGTGCTTTGTTTGGCTTAATCCTCACATTGGAGGAAAGGTCTCTTAATGTCCCCAAATGGCAGAGGAGGAAATTTGTGTTAATCAGATATTGTCAGGGTTTCTTCATCATCTGGGGAGAGGCAGACCTCACAGGCTCACCCCACAGGTCCCACTGTGGTGGAGGGGCTTGCGGCAGGATGAAGAGGGTTCATCTGTAGTCACTAGCATTGGGAATGGCGAGGTGGAATTGGGAATGACTAGGACTGTTCCAAGAATCACCTCTGAATTCATGATTTATCAGTGTGCTGCAGACAGAACCTCTGAGGTCAGGAGTGACCCTCCCCCAACTAGCTGGGGCGGTGAAGGGAAGGCCCTAGAATCCCCAGACAGACGCTGCGCCCAGGGGCCCATATCTCAGGACCACCGCCTTACAGGGGAGACGAGAGCCCATCCAAACCTGGCGCATGGGGGTTCTTCCTTCCCCAGCCCACAGCTCTGAGAGCTGGGAGGGGCGGCCAGCCTGCGGCATTCTGATGGCCCTTCCCCTGCTCCCTCAATCACACTCTGGCCGGAGGGCCTCAGTCCCAGCCCCTCCACCCAAGCCCTGGAGGGAGGGAAGGGTCAGGAAGCCACCCAGGCCTGACAAAAGGCCTTTGTGCATCTGTCCTGCCAGAGGCACTCTCTGAAGCCTTCAAACCTCCCCTGGTCTTGGCCCAGGCAATGAACACCTGTGGACACAGGCCTAATTTTTACAAAGTGCCTTCAGTCCAGCTGTCATAATTCTTGCCAATCTCAGTGGGGGTCGCTGGCCTGGTAGGGTACAAAGTGGGATGGCTCCTGCTCCCTTGGAAGACAGAGATGTTGAAGAAGGGCCAGTCTGCTCACAGCCAGGGACCTAGAAGGATGCTGCGGCCCCTCCCTACACTGCTGACAGTCCCATGTTCCCCACCCCCAGCAACCGAGATCCTCTCAACACTCTCCACATCCCCTCCCTCACTTCTCACCTGGACCACTACAACAGCTCCATGCTCCCCCAACAAAGCCTGTGGTCCTCTCTTGCTGCCGTGAAATACACTCTCCAGAGGAATCTATGCAAAACCGAAATGGGATCAAACTTCCCAGCACCGTCCCAGGGTCCTGAGCATACATCCCCAGCTCCTGGGTCAGTTGATGGTATCCTCAGTGGGCCCCTGGCCACCTCAGGACCTCTGCCCACACCACCCTTCCCAGGTCCTGTCCCACACTGGCCTTTCTGCCCAAGCAGGAAGTCAAGCTCCTCCTCCCTCCTCCGTTGGCTCTGACTACTCTCCTCAGCTGATTTCTCATTCTTCAGGCCTCTCTGCCTAAGGGTCAACTCCTCAAGGAGGCCTCCTAGATTTAACACACCCTGTTCATAGCCTCCATCACAGCTTATACCTAAACACTTATTAGTGTGACTCTTGTTTTTTCCATCTTGACCACTAGACCATGGGCTGAGGAGGTTAGGGAGGAACGAATCTTGCTCCTCGCCCTGTCCAGAGCCTAGAGCAGCGCTAAGGACAGATTAGGCACTACACAGGTATTTGCAGAATCAATTAATGTACATATGGAATGAATGTACACAGGGAAGCAGTGGTATCCCTGAGGCCACGCCCCACCTGGGTTTAACCCCTCAGGTAGGCTGTGGGACTGAGCAGAGAGGAGGGGGGCTGCTCAGGGCTCCCCGGAGTCCAGAGACGCACCTCCTCCTCTGCACGCTCGACCCTCCCAGCCTAGGCGGGCACCCGTTGCCATGGCGCCGATCGCCTAGGCGGACTCCCCGAACCCGCAGCCGCACCGCCCTTTGTGCGCTCACAGCCCCGCCCCGCATTGCCCAGGCGCAAAGCACCCGGCCCCGGGCGCGCCCCCAGCGGAGGGCACAGAGCCAAGCCGCAGGCACGCGAGACGGTCGGAGCGGAGCGATGGGGGCGTCGCGGGCCGCAACACGGAGGTCCAAGAGGCCGCAGCCCGAAGCCGCGTCGCGCCCACGGCGCGTCGTCCACAACACGCTAATCTTCTACTGGAGGAAGCGGGAGCACTGCCACGGCCGACACAAGACCGGCTCGGGCCGTGGAAGGAGGCCCAGGGGCAAG
>NW_011479509.1:46369-49335 GCF_000754665.1 Bison bison bison | reverse complement strand
CCCCTTCTGGGAATTCCTCAGAGCATGAGGGCACCCCTGGATCTAGGCCCCAGCTCTCCTCTCTGGATTGGGCAGGCCAGGAGATGGTGGGGCGGGCACGCCGGGAGCACCGCCTGCCCCCTCCTGCACGTGCTCCCCTTCACGCAGGATATACAGGGACCAGCCAGACACACGCACTCGTGTGAGCTTCACCCAGTGGCTCTGCCGTCTGCACAACGAGGTGAACCGCAAGCTGGGCAAGCCGGACTTCGACTGCTCACTGGTGGATGAGCGCTGGCGCGATGGCTGGAAAGATGGCTCCTGTGACTAGCCAGCGGCCAGAGCCTGGGGAGGCCCGGCCAGAGGGGGCGGGGCTCATTAAAGTGCCATCACACACAGAGCCTGTGGTGTCTCCGTTGGGTGCTCCCCAGACCCTGCCCTGGGAACCCTCTCCCTCTGCAGTTCGGGGGAGACGTGGAGGAGCCCGATAGCAGGCACCCCGGTGGTGGCCTCCTCACCGCGGGCCCGCGAGGCTGCCGACAGGGGAGGCAGGGGCAGCCCAGGACATCCCTTCCCTTCAGGATTTGGCCTCCTGCTCACCCACCCCGCTGCCTGCTTCTCCACACAGGAAGCCCACAGGCCTGGCTGGGCACCACCGTCTCGCCCCTCAGGCCTGGCCAGTGTCTCCCCACCTTGTAGTGAGGGACAGCGCAGGATGTAGCCCCGGAGGCTGTGCGCTGTTTGCACGTCAGGAAAGAGGCTTATGGGTCGAACTCTGCTGCTCGTCTCCGGTCTGGCCTCTGGCCTTACAGGTTCCATGGAACTCGAGACCAAAATAAAATGCTGGAGAAATGACCAAAGCCCTGGCCTCAGCGTGTTTTGTGCTGGGACTTGCAACAGCGGACAGGCCTGCTGCTTCCTTATCTGGGTTCTGGCTCCCCAGGAGAAGGGGGCCTTTCCAAGGCCAGAGTGGGCTAGGATATACAGGAACAGGAGGCTGAGTTGCTGGAGCTGAGGGAGAATGGATCAGAGGAGGGGAGGTTGAATGAAAGGTCCTCAAGGCCCCAGTAAGGGTGTGGTTCTAACACCCAGCTCTGACCAAACAATGCATCGTGGAGGATCTGGAGCCGAGGGATGGCAAGGTGTGACTTTAGCTGGAATGTGGCAGAGGTGGCTGAGAGTAGGGAGGAAGGACACCTACTCCGCAGCAGCTGAGAGGGAAGCTCACCCTAGGGTGGGTGGCAAGCATCACTGGATACATTCTGAAGGTGGAGTCCAAGGTGACTACAGGCTTCTGGCCCAAGCCACTGGAAGGAGGGAGCTGCCCAGTGTGTCAGTGAGATGCAGAAGGCTATCAGTGGAACAGGTTTGGGGGTGACCTAGACCCAGCTTTAGGGCCTTCCCAGATCCTCTCAACCACACCCATTCCCAGGGCTTGGCTCCCAGCTGGAATGCCCCAGCAACACTGTGCCCCAGCCCTGTGGTCATAAAGCATAAAGCTCTGGTCACCTCTCCCTAGCGTGTCTCAGCCCCTTCCTGGGCAAGAGCCAGCCTTTAGCAGTCAGTCTCTCCTTGGCATCTTCACCACACTGGCCCCACGGGGGTGCTGGCTTCCACAGGGGCTGCCAGGAGGGGCCAGGTGACATGAAATAGGGGTAACCAGTGGAGAAGTCACCATTCTTTGGTACACCAGATGGACGCCCCCAGCATAGGGGAACCTGCGTGCTGGGAGCCAGCAGGGCTGTGGTCAGCACACACCTTCCATGTTGGCTCTCCCCTCTTCCCTGCCTCACTTCCCTTCTTCCCTAACTCTGGCTTCCTCAAAGTTTCACCTCCCAATAAAACTCTAACTTTGCAGCAGACTGATTTCCAGGCTAAGACAAGAAGGACTCAAGTTCAAGGGAAAGTCCTGGCTCAGGCTGTGAGCATGGAGACCAAGGGAGTGAGCACAGAGCAGGGAGAAGATCCCCAGGACCAGACACGGGGACTCCTAAGCTCAAAGGTCACAGGAAGAACAAGAGGAAGAGACAAGAAAGGGCCCATGAAGTAGGAGGAACAGTAGGAGAGGGTGACGTCAGAGTGTCCCCAGGAGGATGGGAAAAGGATGGCAGTGCCTGAATTGCCCCTGGGACTAAAAGGAGAAGTGACAGCTGGAGGGAAGTGGGTTCAGGAGTGGAAGGAAGTAGCAGGTTTAGGCACCGAGGTAACCAATCAAGTAAAGGGGGAAACGAATGATGGGTGAGACGGAACCATTGCTGACAGGTGAGAGGTATGGGACTGGATGCACAAAGCATTGAGTCAACCAGGCCACACCTTTACTCAATGTCCTGGATAGAAACTGGCGTCATCTGTCCTGGCATGGTAGTGACCTGGGTTTCAATCCCGGCTCTTCACTTTGTGTGATCAAGGAACTAAACCAGTTTGTTTTGGTTTTTTTTTAAAAACTCGGTCACGTTGTGTAGCTTACGCAATCTTACTAGTTCCCGGACCAGGGATCAAACCCGGCCCTGGCAGCGAAAGTGCCGAGTCCTAACCACTGGACTGCCAGGGAACTCCCAGACTGGCTATTTACCATCTGAAGAAAGAGGGGGTAAAAGAGTCCCCCCCTCCACAGAGGGTGGTGGAACGCCAGGCACTGTCAATGCTCAAGGAATGTGGACTTTCTTCAAATGTCCTAGACAGAAACAAGCGTCACCTGGGCCCCTGCCCAGCTCCCTGGAAGGACAATGAAGGAAGGGACCCTGTCCAACCCCAAGCTGGGTGATCTCTGGAAGAAACCCAGCAGGTGTGCAAGGGAGCCAGGCACCCGCTCTGCCAAACTCCCCATCTCCGATGCTTCGCCCCAAACTGTCTGCCAAAAGTCAGTTGGGGAGACCCAGGAGTATGGAGGGGGCTCAATGGGCACCCTCTGCAGGACCACATCCAGCCACAGGATAAGAGCAGAGACGCCCCACCTCCCACCCAGCTGGCCTCTGGTCTCTGCCTGC
>NW_011479509.1:43949-45997 GCF_000754665.1 Bison bison bison | reverse complement strand
CTGCCCTTCGCCCCTTCCCCATCCACGCCGGCCCTTCCCCCGCCGGCCCCAGGTTAGGGTGACGTCACCGGGCTGGGTGCGCCCACCTGCCGGCGGGGGAGGGGCCGGTGGCGACAGCCGGGGACCTTGAGGGGTCACCACCCGCCGCACCCACCTCCCAGTTCTTCCTTAGGTCTAACTCAGTGCCCTTCCTCTGCCCTCGCTCCGTTTTTCCTGTGTTCACGCTTGGAAACGGGCACAGGGGTGGGGACGGGATTCGCGGAGGGCTTGGGCGCTCAGCCTCAGCGCTAGGAGAGGCTACCGGAACCGAGAGAATCTGGCCGAGCCTCCCCCTTGCTTCTCCTGCGCGCACATCCTCCCGGCTCCTTCGAAGGGAACTGGCCCTTCCCAGGCCCCCCATTTGCAACCGTGAGTTGGGGGTGGGGGTGCTTCGGGATTCCTCTGCGTGGGGCAGCTGGAAGGGGCTCTGCACTGGGAGGGCTTCCTGGAGGTGGGGTGGGAGGGGCAGATTTGGTGCAGCCTAGCCTACTGGAGCAACCCTAGGCCCAGTGGCCTGCTCCTCCTTCCCATCCATCCAGGCAGGAGACACGGAAGGTGGAATGCCAAGTTCTGGGTTGTGCCCACCTGCTGGCAGCTGGTGCTGGCATCTACTCACGTGTCTTCCAGGAGGGTGGTGCTCAGGGTGGGGCAGGGGCCCTGGGGGTGGAGTGACTCTGGCTAGACCAGATAGTAGGGACCCTATGTTCTGGTTCCAGCTCTGACTCAACTGGTGGACCAGTGGGGGGTACATGTCAGTATCTTGCACTTTGGTTTCCCTCTTAGTCTCTAGGAGCTGGGGCAGGAAAGGAGAAAAATGAAGTTGAAACTGGAGGTCTTTTCTTGTTTTAGAAACAGATGGCTGCCCAGGGCTCCAAGAGCAGCATCTGGTTTAAAAGGACTGTGGCTACAGTCCATGGGGTTACAAAGAGTCAGACATGACTGAGGGACTAACACTTAACACCACCTCCCTTGCCTTCCAGCCACAGGGCACTGAGGTCTGACTGAACCCCAGAACTTATGGATGGTATTGATGATTAATCCCAGACTGGAGTGCCCACAAAGTGCAGGATGCTGGGTGGGCATTATTTCTAACCCAACCGCCCCATGAGTCGTGCCTGCTACATTTGGCATGCTGGGAAACAAGACTGCACAGCTGGGGCATGCTGAAGGCGGGGTGCACTCAGGTCCTGGCTGACAGCTCTGTGCAGCTGTCCCTCTGCTGTGCGCCCCATGCCCCCTCTCTCCCCACTCCACATCTACTCTCCCAACCCTGCTGACTCAAGCCTGGGGGTCACAGATCCTGTCCCCACGCTCTGGAGTGGGCCATGGGAGACACTTCGGGCTCCACAAGGTACAGAGGACACAGCTCGAATGCCAGCCCTGGCTCTTACCAACCATGTGACCCCTGGACAAGTCACTTCACCTGCTGGAGCCCCGAGCTCCCTATCTACAAAGCAGATAAGAACCATGGCACCTTCGCGGTTGTTTCGAAGAATTCCATGCGCTAATAAGGCATGTAGCCATTTTAAGTACAGTGCACAGTAGATCCTCACTAAAGGCTGTGTCTATAGTTGCTACACCTGAGGTAGGTATTAAGGGAGGGGTCCCTGAGGACACCGCCCCCCGCGCCCGAGAGATGGATCCTGGGCTTCAGGGGCACGTGGGCGCTCACGGTGGGCTAGGAGACCTAAGGGGTACCGCAGGGCCCTGAGCGCCTCCCGCCGCCGCCCGCAGGTGTTCTCCATCGCCGTCTTCGGGCCCATAGTCAACGAGGGCTACGTGAACGCCGACAGCGGCCCAGAGCTACGCTGCGTCTTCAACGGCAACGCGGGCGCCTGCCGCTTCGGAGTCGCGCTCGGCCTCGGGGCCTTCCTAGCCTGCTCCTGCTTCCTGCTGCTCGACGTGCGCTTCCAGCAGATCAGCAGCGTCCGCGACCGGCGGCGCGCTGTGCTGCTCGACCTAGGCTTCTCAGGTGGGCGGGGCCCTGGCCGCGGAGCTTCCGGGTGGGC
>NW_011479509.1:39436-43006 GCF_000754665.1 Bison bison bison | reverse complement strand
CATCCACTCCCTCAGGTCCTCCCGGCCCAGCAGCAGGGAGTGGATGCTGTGGGTCATCTGGGGCCAAGAGAAGGTGGCCTCCAGGGTGCCTGGGCTGTGCCCCACAAGTTCCTCTGGTCCCTTTAGTCCCCAACTCAGGGCCAGAGGTCCTGAGGAGGGAACATCATGGCCCTGGGCACGTGTCCTCCAGCCTCAAATGGACCAGCCTGGCAGGGAGCCATTCCCCTCGTGAGCCAGCTAGGGCTCACCTGCCCACTCCGGGGTCAGAGGTCCAGCTGCCCTCCATAGCCGGGTGCGGGGGCTGCCCTGGACTCGGGGTGCCTAGGGGAAGGGACACTGCCCTCACCCCGTGGCCCGGCAAGCGTGGCCAGTTCCCCACCCCCTGTCCCGGTGGATAGTGGTGGTCCTCCCTCTGCCCTGGTGTCTCACCCTGCGGGGCCCCCTGTTCTCCCTGGAGCTGCCCCCGTTTCCTCTCACAGGCGCACTAGAGTAGCCCGGCCCTGTGGATGTTGTGATTGTGGTCAAGTCTAAAGGTTTCATCTTGTAGTTCCCCACAAGCAGCCCCTCTGTCTGTGGCCCCAGCTCCAGCCCTTACCTGCCTCAGCCCAGGCCCCTGCTGGGGTGCGGGCAGCTCTGGCCAGGAAAGCACAACATGGCTATAGGTCTGAGCATCAGCCCTCTCACAGCCTTTCAGTAAGACCTTGCCCCAGGGAGGCTCCAGACACTGGGTGCCTGCAGGACACGCCCCCCACAAGGAGAGGTCTCGAGGCTCCACCTGCCCGCCATGCCCTGGAGACGGCCATTCCCTGCAAACCCCTTTACATAGGCCTCCTCGACTAGTCCAGCTCCCTACACTGCACCCCACTTTAAGGCCCAGCCCGAGGTGGGGGGGGGGGCCCTCTGCATAGCTGAGTACTCATGCATTGCTCGAAGCTGGCTTTTCACATTAAGTCAATACCAAATGCGGTTGCCACATTCATTCTTACAGATGCCTCTCTCAGGAGTTGCAGTTGAGTGACAACCCTGTACATTGTAGCATAGACCAATTATTTGTGGATATTTAAGTGAACATGTTTACAATTTTTGTATATATGGATCTCTCCTTCCCTCTTCTGAAAGAACAATCCGTGATTGTGTATTTTCAGTGTCCCATGTTCCAACTGCAACTTCTTTACAATAAAGACGGTAAATGAGTTTACTGTGACCTTTCCACTCCTACCCCTCCAGTACCGGAGACTGGGACCCAAGGAGCACCAGGGCCCAGAATCCAGAAGTGGGCCGGGAGGTAAAGACCAGGCTGATGCCCCTGTTCTGGAGAGTGCTAGGGAAAACCGTTGCGATTTCTCCAGATGTCCCCTTCTTACCGCCTCCTGTTCCTGAGACCCCTGCCCTGTGTACCATGCAGTGTCCAGAGCCACGTTCCATGGCCAGCTCCCCTTCGGAGACATCCCCAGCTTGGTCTTGTTGACTTTTGAATTCGTCTTTTGGGAGTTTTATTTCAGTTACTTTTTCATTTCTTGCTGGTTAACAACCTTCTAGTTGACCTTCAAGGAAGCAGGCAGGACCTAGGGCTGGGGTTCTGGCTTGGCCATGTTCAAGCTTGGTCTCAACTTGTACCCTTCCAGAGGAGAAGAGCAGTTCCCATGGTCAAAGGTGCAGTTCAGTTCAGTTGCTCAGTTGTGTCCGATGCTTTGAGACCCCATGGACTGCAACACACCAGGCCTCCCTGTCCAACTCCAACATGAGCTCACTCAAACTCATGTCCATCGAGTCGGTGATGCCATCCAACCATCTCATCCTCTGTCATCCCCTTCTCCTCCCGCCTTCAGTCTTTCCCAGCATCAGGGTCTTTTCCAGTCAGTCAGTTCTTCTCATCAGGTGGGCGAGTATTGGAATTTCAGCTTCAGCATCAGTCCTTCCAATGAATATTCAGAACTGATTTTCTTTAGGATGGACTCTTTTGATCTCCTTGCAGTACAGGTAGTAGTTGCTAAGGTGCAGTAGGTGTTAACATAAACTACTCAGGGTAGTGCTTGTCATCAGGCTGTGTTGCCTGGTATTGTTATGGTTCTTGGTTCTTCTTTAAGTATCAGCGTTTTTAGTATCATGAGTGAAATAGCCCAGCTTCCAGGTTACTCTTTGCGGGTGTTGGCTTGTGTTCAGGTCTTCAGAGGGCATCAGGTAAGGGGGTCTTCTCCTGTGTGATAGGGAACGCAGGTGGCCTCCTAGCAGCCCTATGGAGAGTGAAGAGGGTGACGGCTCTGCTTCCTAGCAGGCACTGAAGCTCAGCCATCAGCCAGAAACTTGCTCCAGTCTCACCATAAGTAGGTAGGCCCTCAGGTTCAGACAGGCAGTGCCCACCCCCTTCTGCTTCTTTCAGAAAGACATCTCCATTTCTTCTCAAGTAAGGATGTTGCCTCATTTGGAGGTGGCTATGCGTTTAGATCTTGCTTCCTACTATTTATATGTGTCTGTGGCAGAATGGGGAGATTTCAGCGCATGCCTGGTCCATTTCCAAAATACTGGATCCGTTTCTAAATTGTTCCTGCTGGAGTTTACTTTAGCTCTCCCAGTGGCCTGTGGATGTAAACCTTGGGTCTGTGTGACTCCTGGGTTCTGGAAGGACAGTTTTACTGGGTACAGTGTAGGTCAAGCATGGCTGGCTCTGCTCCTGGAGGGCTTGGGCGGTGCTTGACCTCCAAGATCCAGGCCCCGGGTCAGCTGCTTCTGCCTGTGAGCAGAGCCTGGCTGCCCACCTCTCCCCACAGGCCCCCTATCCCCAGCCCACAGTACTCACTGAGACCACCTGAGCTGTAGTGTCTGACCACTCTGAGTGGGGTGACCCCGGAAGGCAGAGAAGCTCAGAACACCAGCTATGTGCATTATTGCAAAATAAATTTATTTGAAGATAAACTGTCTTATAAAAGTTCAGAGGCAATTGGAGATCCCAGATTCAGCTAGTCTCATAAAAAGATTCAACTTCAAGTAGCACAATTTTGTGTCTTTTAATCCTGAACGTTCTTTAGTCACCAAACAGCCAAGTGTTTACACAACACGCTCAACATCTGACTCCAGCACCCGTGGGCCTAGCTCAGGGACCGCGGTGCTGCGGCCCTTGGGCTCAGGGGCTCCGGGAAGGGGCCACCGTGGCCACCAGCCCTGACAGCGCACACAGGTCCCGGCACCTGCCCCTTCCCTCCCTGGCGCCCTCCAGGGCCTGAGAACGTAAACCCAGAGCAGCCTGCTGCTGTGGCAGGGGTCTCTCTAGTTTCCAGGAGGCCTCCAGAGGGATCCCCCAAGAGGGTGTGCCGGCAAGTCGTGGCGGGCCTTCCCGGTGATCCCCGGAGAGCCGGCCAGCTGAGGGGCCTGAGCAGGTGGCCTCACTGTCTGCCTGGGGGTGGGGACGGGGAGAAAGGAGGCTTGTGGGTGCGGTGGCTCCTGCCTGCACTGGCGGGAGCTACATCGGAGCTATGTGAGGATCCTGGCGAGGGCCTGCAGGGAGGGGAAGTCATCGTCCCGGGCGGCGTGCAGGGCCTGGTGGGTGCCAACATCACCGGGCGCCGGCACCCG
>NW_011479509.1:37261-39336 GCF_000754665.1 Bison bison bison | reverse complement strand
CACGCAGCAGTCTAGGCCCACCTGCCGGGTGCTGGCCTGCCACGCGCTCTTCCTGTTCTTCTTGGCCTTCGTGCCGGGAGGCTTCTCGCGGCCCCGGAAGTCCGTGTGGGCCAACAGCAGCTCCTGCTGCTTGGCCGTATCAGGCAGCAGCACCAGCAACTCGTTGAAGATCTTCTCGAAGTTCTCCCCCAGCAGGTCCCGGCAACTCTTATAATACTGGGCTGCAGAGATCGCGCCCTGCCGGCCAGAGCCAGACCCAGTCACCCCCAGCCCTGGCCTGGGCCCCAGTGGCCGGGCCAGCCCCCCACACCCCTGCCTGTCTGACCTGTCTGAACTCCCCCGAGTAGCTCTTGAACTTGCTGAAGCGGGCGTCATCGCTCTGCAGGAAGTCCCTGATGGACTGGATGAGCTGCAGGTTCCTCTCTCGGAAGTTCTCAGGGACCAAGTAGGCCCGGGGCACAGGCGTTGGCCTGGGTCTGAATCGGAAGGAGGTGGAGGCTTCCGCCTTTGGGGAGGCCCAAGGTGAGGGCACTCTCCCCTGGGGGCATGGGGCCAGGGGCCCGCCCACACTTACGCTTTCGTGGTGGTCGTAGTGCTGGGGACACAGGCCGGGTGGGGGCTAGACGGAAGGCCGGAGAAGCCGGGGGGTGGCTTGCTGACAGGGGGCGCCAGGCCTGGCGGAGGCGGGGTGCCCTTTAGGAGCACCACGGCATTGAAGCCTGCGGGGCATGGGGTGCACGGGAAGGTCCCAGGATGTGACCTCGCTGGTCAGGCACAGCAGGCCCGGGTCCCCACTTCCCACACGCCGCCCCTCCCCGCAGAGCAGCCCGTCCCCACAGAGCGGGTCCGGGGCCCGCTGACAACGCCAAGGGCCAGCACGCGTGTTATGCTCCTCATGGCAAACCTTGACCTGAGTTAACTGCTTTGTCCTCATCTCCAGAGGGTGCCAGAACTCCCCAACTTGCGGAAAGAAAGGTCGCAGGGGAGCTATACGGCGGACCACGGCCATGGGCTCACAGGCCTGCCACCTGCATCCAGATCTGGCTACCAGGCTCCGAGGCAGTGGGAAGGGGCTACACGGGCCTCCCTGCCCGCCTGCACCACTCTGGGCCCGTCTGCCTGCCTGTACCGCCCTGGGCCTCACTCCACTACCGCGGCCCCTTCCCAGGGCCCCGAAGCAGGCCTGGGCCCAGCACACCTACCTGGGGGTGGGGGCATCCTGGGTGGGCAGGGGCCACAGAGCGCCGGGAAGTCTTCCTGGGGCGTGGGGCAGGGGGGTGGCCCCAGGGGCCTTGGGAGCCCAGGGGGCTCCTTGGGGGTGCTCCGAACCGGGGCTGGCCCCTCTGAGTGTCCATTGACGATGACAGCGGCAGGCCCCTCAGCTCTGCCAGGGGGTGCCGTGGGGGCCAGCTCGGCCCCAGGGGGCCCCTCTTTGTCAGTGGGGGGGGGCGACGCGGCACCCGACTTCTCGGAGCCCACCTTCTTCTTCTTGCCAACCTTGGTGAAGGTGTGGGTGGTGGCCCCGGCCAGCAGGGAGGAGACGGCGACCGTCGCGGGCACGCTCCGCAGCTCCTGGGCCGTGAGGCCCGCGCGGCCGTCCTCTTCCGCCTCCTCTGCGGGCGGCGGCCCGCCCTTTTTGCCCCCCTTCCCCCCCCTGCCAGACTTCCTGGGGGGCTGGCTGCCCCCGCTGGTAGACTGGGACCCCGGGGCAGGATGCGCCACCTTCTTGCTGGCCCCACTGTTCCAGGCAGAGATGAGGCTGGTGGGGGCACTGCTGGGCTTGGAGGCAGAGGGCACCAGGGCAGGGAAGTCTTCCTCCTGAAAGGTGGTCCTGCCCCTGGCAGGCACAGGGTAAGCCAGCGCCAGCCCCACAGGGCCTGGGGCGGCTGCCACGGAGCTCGAGGACGAAGAGGAGGCACAGAGACTGGGGAAGTCTTCATCCTTGAGCTTCGAAGTGGGGGGCGGGAGAGTGCTGTGCAGAAAGCAGACAGGGCTCAGCGGCCTGTGGGCTCTGGCCTGCCCTGCCCCCCGGCCCCACGGGAGCCCTGGCATCTGCACCCATCCTCCCCAACCCT
>NW_011479509.1:34829-37161 GCF_000754665.1 Bison bison bison | reverse complement strand
ACCCTCGGTAGGAGCCCCGAGCCCCACACGCGTGTACTTTGGGAGTGTGGCTCCTGCAGCTGGGCCAGTGGTGGAAAAGGCCTCCTGGCTCACAGGACCATTGGTGGAGGCTTCCTTGGGACCTGAGAGACACAGAAGAACCCTTGTCAGGGCTGAACAGTGTCGAGGGGGCAGGATCAGGCCTGACGGGGTGACCAACTGGAGGACAGTGGCTTCTCACCGACCTTGTGGTCAGGAGCCCACGTCCCGCCTGTTGGGCCAGGGTGGGCCTGCCTGCAGGGGAGCTGCTCACCTGGGCCCTCGCCCGGAGTCCGGGCTGGGCGCCGGGGGCCACGGGCCTCCTCAGGACCCCGCAGCCCCGCCTCCTCCTTCTTGGGCCTGCCACCCTCTTCCCGGTCCTCAGTCCTGCGCGTCTCCTGCTGCTGCTGCTGCTGCTGCTGGGTGGCCACCGAGGCCCGGATGGCAGCTGCCACTTCTCGGTCCTCTTCTTCCCTGGGATGGGGAGGCCTTCAGGCTGGGCCAGGCCCAGAACTATAGCGACGCGACATAAAGGGCTGGGGAGGGGCCTCACCCCGGGAAGCCCGGACACCAGAGGCTGGCCTGCCAGCAGCCAGTGGAACAGGTGCCAGCCCGGCCTCCCCGGCTAGGCGAGAGCACCGTGGAGACAGCAGGACCACCTCCCCACCAACCTCAGGCTCTGGCACCCGGCAACACCCAGCCCAGTTCCCTGGGGCAGCGCCTGGGTACCGCAGATGCCTCGGTCCAGCTGGCCGCGGAGCAGCCCAGCCAGAGCACGTGCCTGCCACGCCAGGGCCTCCTGGCACACCTGCACTGTACCCCCAAGACCGGGGCCCCTCAGACCCCAGTCTGCAGGGTCGTGGCATCCCAAGTTAAATGAGCGGAGAAAGGAGAACACCCGATTCAGGACACCAAGTGACCCTGTTGCCATGCCCGGGACACAGAGGCCAGAAGGCCAAGCTCCCTGACCCAGCGCCTGTCTCAGCCCAGCTGTCCACACTGCCCTGGCCTCTGGTGGAGCCAGGTGGACAGAGGTCCTGGCGGCTCGCAAATCCTCCCACCTCTTGTACCTCCAGCTTCCTCGGCGGCTTTGCTGGGCTCCGCGGCCGCTGGCCCGGCCTGTGCGGCCCTGGCGGTTGTACCTGTCCAGCTCCTCGTAGTCCTCACCGCCGATGACCCCTGTGGCCAGCACACAGCCAGTCAGGCCCAGGCCGGACCCTGCAGAGGCCTCCCTCCGTACCACAGCGTGGACCCAAGGGGCAGGCACAGATGCCTCTCAGAGGTCACAGTCGCCCCAAACCCCTATGGCCTGCACACCAGGTCAAGCAGGAACTGGGTTGGGAGAGGGGCCTGGGCCTCCTGACCCAGAGAAGAGGCCCAGGGACCCCCGCACAGCAGAGCCGAGGCCCTCTGGGAGCCAAGACTCATGAAGAGCTCCTGTCAGCACGTGCTCAAGGCTGTGTTCCAAGTCCCTGCTGATGCTGAGGGGTCGGGTCAGGGCCTGGGTCTGAGGCCTGCAGGGTGCGCAGGCGGCGGGGACCCCGCTCACCCTCGCTCCGGCGCGAATGCCGCGGTGCATAGCTGAACTGCAGGTCGATCTGGCGGTTCTGGCGGGCCTCGGCGCGGCTGCGGCTGTGGCAGGCCGTCCTGTGGGCCTTCAGGTCGATTTCCGTGCGGAAGGCGTGCGTGAACTGCTCGGTGCTGCAGCGGCCCTCCTCACACAGGAAGTGCTTCTCGCGGAAGTGCTCACGCAGATACGCATAGTCACTGCGGGGACCGGGCGTCAGCAGGGCCTGTGCCGGCCCGCCTGGTCCAGGAGTCCCTGTGCACCCATGCCCACCTGTGGCACTCCGGGCCCCACCGCGCCCACCTGTAGTAGTCCTGGGCCCCATCCGCGTCGCAGAAGTGGCAGAAGTAGTGGTCACGACGCAGGTGCTTGAGCAGCTCGTCGTTGTCCAGGTAGCGCTCGTCACAGAACTTGCAGAGGGGGTGTCCGCGGTGTGAGGTGTCATCGGGGTCCCCCTGCATGCGGTGCCGAGCCAGGTCCTTGCGTGAGTACCACTTCCGCTCGTGTGTGAAGATCTGCGGGAAAGGGGTGCTGGGCACGGGCGGGCTCCCAGGCCTCCCGCCCCTCCCGGGCTCCACGGCGCAGAGGGCCTGTGGTGGCCTCAGTGCCACCGAGGCCCAGCCGTCTGGTGGCCCGCGGAGTGAGGGGCGGGGCTCCGGGAGGCAGGGCTCCGGGAGGCAGCCTGGCGGGCTCACCTGCAGGTGCCTGAGGCACAGCTTGCAGCAGAACAGCTCGTGCTGCTTCCGC
>NW_011479509.1:33050-34729 GCF_000754665.1 Bison bison bison | reverse complement strand
GCTGCAGCAGCTGCCTGGGGAGACACCGGGCCAGCCCCCCCAGACACTCAGCGCCACCGGCCCCAGGGAGCACAAGACCCCCGCGGCTCCCGCTGCGGCCCTGCAGACACTCCGGGAGCGAGAGCCAGGAGGGCGGGCGCTCCGACCACTGTGTCAGGTGGCGCCAGGGCCTGAGCCGAACAAGGCCCCAGTCCAGGAGACGGCCCCCTACCTGGAAGATGGGGGCTACCCTCAAGACGACCGTACCCCTCATGGGGTTTTTCCTCTACAGGTGAAGAACCTGACTCGCACCAGCTCTGGTGCACCTCACAGAACCCCGGAATTCCCCCACCACACCCCCACGTCCACTACCACCTCAGGAGGGGGCTGTGAGCAGCTCCATTCCAGGAGAGCCCGCTGACAGGAGCCGCCAGGCCCTGACGTCGCATCCCCGAGGGAGGCGAGGAGCACAGGCGGGGTGAGGTGGGTCTGTCCATCCCACCGCAAAGCGCCCGCAGACCCGCAGGACCCCAGCCGAGAAGTCCGCTCTCACCTGTAGAGGGCAAACACTCTCCCGTCCGCGAAGTAGATGTCATACTTCTTCTCGTGCTGCAGCTGGTGCAGAGGGATGGTGGCAAAGGCAGGGAGTGTCTTCCCGAAGACCACCTGAAACCAGAGCCAAAGGGACCGCTGGGCAGGCTGTGGACGCCCACTGCAGGGCGCTGTTGGGCCGAGAGCAAAGGGGGCACTGAGAGCCCCTCCTGGGAGGCCCCTCTCCCCACGCCCGGCCAGACCCCTGGGGGCGGCCGGGACAGAGAGGTAGCAGCCGGCTACGCCTCCAGGGGGCAGCGACCCCACCCACCCCAGACAGACAGGCTGCCTGGGGACAGTGACAGATCAGACAGCCGGCCACCAGGGGCTCAATCACACGGGTGCTGAGCACAGGACAACAAGCCCGGGAGGAAGAAGAGACAGTCCAAGGAGCAGCCGGGGAAAGAGTGGCTGCCGCCTGCCAGACTATATCAGGCAACCGGGCATCAGGCCTGGCCGCCCTCCACGCCCCCTGAGGCTTCCGTGATGTCACGGGAGGGGGTGCCCCCCAGGACTCGGTCATGGCCCCAGCTGTTCTTGGCCAGCTTCCTGCCCATTAACTGCGCAGTCTGGGGGTGCCACACGGCTGAGCTGGTGTGATGGACGTGAAAACTCTGCAGCTGGCCGCCTCTCAGGGTCTCTAGCACTCGGTAAAGCTGCTAGGCCAGACCGTGACTCGGGACAAGGTCACCCCAGCCTGGCCCCCAGGGCCCTCCTGCAGGCGCAGGTCCCCCCTGAGCTGACAAGAGCCCTGCAGGGAGGGCCCTCCCCGTCCTCCCCGTCCTCCCCGCCCCGCCCCTGCACCAAGACCAGACAGGCCCACCTCCTCGCTCAGCGGCTTTCTGATCCGCCTCTGCCCCTGGCCTGGAGCTGGCTACTCGCCTCAGCTCAGCGTCCGCGCCAGCACACCCAGGGGACATCCTCACCTTAGGAAAGGCCACATCAAGGTCACCCCTGTTATATTTAGGCCCAGCTACAGAGGATGTCTAAAACCAGAACAGCCATGAAATTGGGAGAGTGGAGGACTGGCTGGAGAGACTGAGTGGTTATGCCAGCCCCCACAGCAAGGTGGTTAAAACCGGTTCCTGGGGGCTCTGGGGGTAGGGGGC
>NW_011479509.1:29025-32718 GCF_000754665.1 Bison bison bison | reverse complement strand
CAAGCCTTGCCCCTTCCTGGCCCAAAGGAAGTGTCCCAGTCCAGCCACGCCCGACCTGGAGAACCAGGGGTGGGGGGGTGACAGGCCCTGAAGACCTTCCCATCACCACGCTGGCAAGCCAGGCAGAGGGACGTTGGGGCTGTGGCCCCAGCTACACCAGCCGCACTCCTGTGGCCCGTCTTCACAGCGGAGTCTTGCTCTGCCTCCAAGGCTCACCCTATACCCTCTGCCCAGGATCTCCTGACAGGTCCCGAAGGGACGTAGGAAAGGCCCGGGCCACACTGGCCTCTTCTCGTGGAATCTGCACTCCAAGAGCAAGCCCACTCCCAGCCCTGCCTTCCCCCCACTCCCAGGGGTGCTTTTCCAGAAAAGACCCCCATTCCTGCCTGGGGACAGGTGCCCGCAGGTCCAGGGCCCCAAACTGTTAAGGACCTGCTGGTGCTGCAGAGCACAGGAGCCAACCTTCAGGACGCCACACCCCCATGACCAGCCCTCGAGGGACGCCCCAAAGCTTCCAAAGTGTCCCCGGCTGGCAGACAACAGAGAAACGATATCCCTCCCCAGAAACCCCGGTGTGGGGAGGCCCCTCTACTCAGAGTTCCACTCCGATCCACCACAGGTGGGGTCTGCCCCTGGATGTGAGCACCCTCACTGGACCGGGTGACCATCAGCTTGGGCGGGGGGGGTCTGTCCCTCCGGAACAGTCTGGTGGGACGGTCCGGGCTAGGCGCACCTGAGCCAGGCCAAAGGGGGACGCTGGGCAGGCTCAGGAAGGGACTGGAGTACAGAAGAGGCTTAGGAAGGGAACGTGGCCGTGGGCACGCAGGCTCAGGCCGTGTTCGTTTGAGAATGAGGTGAGCAGGCTGGCAGGTGGCACGGGGCAACACTGACTGCCCCTCGCACACAGCCTGGGAGCAGCACAGGGCCCCCCAGGACTGGGCCAGATGACCGGCGGGAGCATGCCTAGATGACTAGGCCAGTGTCCCCGCCTCACGAGAGGGTGAGGCGAGCGGCAAGACCGGATGGCTGCACAAGGAGGAGGGTGTGGTGGCCTGAGACCGCCCCCCACCCCGGGGATGGGAGGGGTCCCAGGACAGAGGTACAGGCCAGGCCTAGACACTTGAGGATGGGCCATTCTGGGCAGCCCCTGGGTGGGCCAGGCAGTAAATGACCAAGCGGGAAAGGGTGCCCCTAGGTGGGCCCCAAAAGGATCAGGCCCCAGTGAGAGGGAGAGAGGGACAAAAGCCCTCTTGGACTCCCGGACCGGGGGGTGTCTGCCCAGGGCCTTGCTGCTCCCCACTTCCAGCGAGCAGGGAGCACTCACGGAGAGTGAGTGCAGAAGAGAATGGTGTCCACCGTGACCAGGGTGAGAGCGGCTCCCTGGGGAGGAGGGGCCGGGACAACAGGGAGCACGACCAGAGTCAGCAGGTCCGGCCTCCCTCCCAGTTCCTGCCTATGAGATGGGGCAGAGGGGCTGCACCAGGCTGTCTGCAGGGCCCCTCCTGGCTCAGACACATCCCACTTTGTACAGCAGCCCCGTCAAGCCTTTCTGACATCCCCGGGATCAGGGCCAGGTGGAAAGCAAGATGAGATTTGTCTTTTAGAAGAACGTGGCCAGTGGGAAAGACAGGACCGGGCAAGAGGGGGCAGGACCCCAGGACCTGACATCAGTCTCAGTCAGTGGCCCCGTGCTGCCACTGCCCACCAGCTAGGAACGAGCCTAGGCCTCCACCATGAGCACCTGCTGGGCAATCTTGACTCATCCAGCTCCTCATCTGAGCAGCAGTTGCAGGACTGTCCCCCGGGTCGGCCAAGGGAGGCGCCAGGTGAAGATGCAGGAATCAAGCAGATAAAGCTGCCCTGTCCCACAAAGCATCTTGGCGTGCTTTCCTTCCAATCTTTTAGAGGCTTAGTCCCATAGAGGAGGCAGAGGAGAGGCAGGCTTCAGAAGTTTCTGAGCAGGCATGGGACACAGGATGAATTCAGAGGACAGTGCAGGACTCAGCCAGGGAATAGGATGGGGGTGGGGTGGGGTGGATTCCAAGTCCAAGAATGGGAGGAAGCCGGATGAACAGAGAAGAGCATCATTTTCCCAAACTGCCCAGAACCTCCTCCTGCTGCCAAGCAACTCAGAGCAGGCCTGTTAGGAAGGCGGCTCGGCTGGGGTACCTGATGCCAAACAACACCCCAGCTGAAGCCAGTTGACAGTTCACGTCCACGCCCCCTTGCCACAGAGCACCTGAAGGGTGTGGGACCCACAGAAATGAGAGAGGCCAGATGCTAGCTATCAGAGTCGTATATAGGTGTCTGCTTACTTCCTCCCCACTCCAGTATTCTCGCCTGGAGAATCCCATGGACAGAGGAGCCTGGCAGGCTATAGTCCATGGGGTCTCACTGAGTTGGACCCAACTGAGCGACTAACACTTTACTTTCTCAATGAGACGTGCAATGCCCAGGGCTGGAGACTCCACTGCGCCTGCCTGCCTACCTGCCTGACTGCCAGGAAGCTACACGTGCTGGGAAACCTGGTCATTCAAGAATTACGTCATGTCACGCAAGCCTGGCCTGCAAGGCAGGCTCTAGCGTAGCTGGGAGGAGCCTTCTGACTAAGACACAGGCAGATCCAATTTCACCGACTGCTCCTGCACCCTAGACCTCTCCCAGATCGAGTCTCTCGAGCTCCACCCCATCACAGACTGACAGCATCTCCCAGTGTCTTCTTCAGGTAGGATACAGGATATGTGCCCACAGAGCTCATGGGATTACAGCATTTGCTTGGCTCCCTTAACATAAAAGTCTACTTAAAAAAATGAAAAAGGGATGTCGTTTCTGCATCACTTGTAGGAAGAAGAAAGTTAGATTCCCTGACAGGTATCACCAGCCCAAGCTTTCCATTCACATACCAGGAGAGTTTCACAACTCTGGAAGCAAACAAATTTCAAAGCACAGCAAACCCAGGGAGTTCCAGCTAAGTGCCCCCAGCCAGCAGCTGGCATTGCGAGGAGGGTGGGGGGTGGGGGATGATGCCCTCTGACCTCACTGGGACTTCCAAGTCTGAACAGTCAGAAACTCCCGCCCCTCCACTCTGGAGCCGAGCCCCCGCAGCTGAAACTGGCAAGGAGGATGAAAGCTTCTAACACTTTTATCCCCATCCACCAGGCACCCTGAGGAGACCTCAGTGGTTTCGCTTTCCCCTTGGGTGGCAGGTCTGAGTACAACAGTCACTTAATAGATGAAAACGCCAGTCTCAGGAGTTCCCTCAGCGTCGCCCAGAGAGACCCAGACACACGGCTAAGCTGGAAACGCCCAGACTGACCCTCTGCTCCCGGGACAGGTCGCCTCTGAAGGTCCCCACTTTCCCCGCTGCCTTCACCGGGATGGAAACCCCTGAGAAATAAATCCCCAAAGCCGAGCGAGTCGGGGAGCGCCGGCTCTGACCGTGCCCCTTCCGGCGGCCTGGCAAGAGTCCTAGGGATCAGCAGGAAAGCCCGCAGGCTCTGGGCCCACAGGGACCTCGACCACCGCCTGCCTCCCGCGCCCAGACGGCCAACAGCTGGACCAACGATGGGGATCCCTCCTCCGACAGGCGGCCGCGCCGGGCCTCCCGTTCGGAAACAGGCGCCACCAGGCTTGCGGCCGGACACCAGGAAGGCAAAGTCCCCTTCCGGCTGCCGGGTGCCCCGTCGTCCCGCC
>NW_011479509.1:26598-28500 GCF_000754665.1 Bison bison bison | reverse complement strand
CTCAGCGAGGTGCGGGCTAGAGCGGCGACTTCGCCCGGGGCGCTCTAGGTGGAGGCGACCGCTTTGGAGGCCCGCCGCCGTCCCCGCGCCAGGCTGCGAACATCCGGCTTCTCTCCGCCTAGGCCTCTGTCCTGGGCCCGCCCTCTCTTCTGGGAGCAATGTATGACCCAAATATTGATGGATCATACTGTTGTAGCCACGCGTTCCGGGAAACAAATTTACTCAGAAGGACAATGCAGATAGTGAAGTGCAGTTTATTACACCGGAAGGCCCAAGGCAGAGTCTCCTCTTAGCCAAGGACCCGGACCAGCATTTGTGAAAATCTTTATATCCCATATGTTCTTGTCTGAACCCACCACTCCAAATTCCTTGAGACTTATATAAACAAAGGAAGGGTAAATATAATCCCAATAACCCCATCATTCACGTGTTATGTGCTCAAGCAGTTAAACAATTGGCCAATAATCAATAAGCCCAAGGTTACACTCCAATAGCTAAGGAAAAATTTATGGCCTGTCCAGAGGGGGTCTTATCCTTCTGTTGTCGTTTCCACAGGCACTAAACACAGAGTTCAGAGTCCATTGGAGAGGTGGCCGAGCATGATCAGCATGAACAGGCCTAAGATGGAGTCCAGGCCCTATGAATTCTCTCTTCAATACTTAATACTAAAATGCTATTCATGGTTCCTCTGAAATTCAAGTTTAACCGACAGCCCTATATTTTTATTTGCTAAATACTGTGACCTTACTAGGAACCCAAATCTCTCTCCAACCCAGATCTTATGTTGTATTTGGGACAAACAGGGGCCTGGTCATCGGGCACACGTGTGCGCACACACAAACACAATCCCTATCGGAAAAGACAACATATGGTGACATCTGTCTCTGAGCCAGGGGTGGACATCCCCAGTCCCACTAGAAAAGGCAGGTAGAGAACGTGACCTCTTCATGGGCAAGTTGACCTCACCCAGCTGAGCCTGGGGGCTTGAGGCAGAGAAATAGCAGGACGGGTTTGCTGATTGAGGGTAGTGAATCCAGGGGCTTTGGGACTCTGCAGTATGTTTTGGGCCTCCTCAGGCACACTCAGGACCTCTCTTCTGCTGTTAAGGGAGGTTGGTTCAGATCTGAACCCTTCCAGAAAAGAGGCAGTGTGTTGTGGGAGGATGAGCTTGGACTGTAGAAGCAGAAATGGGCTGGAAACTCCAACTACGTATTTGCTGGTGACCTTGGTCAACTTGTTGAGCCTTTAGCTTCCTTGTTTGCAAAACAAGGATCATCATACCAATTAAACCTGGTGGATTGGCCATGGGCAGGTGTCATCTCACCCTCAAAAAATCCCACTAAAAGGACAGCAAAGGAATAAAAGACTTTCCATGAGCACAAAGAAGAAGAAGGGACCAGCAATGAGTGAAAGACGCAAGCAAATTGTGAAATGACAGAGAGCAGGTGGAGGGTGACTGCTTTTCATTTTACAAAGCATCCTTAAGACCTTTGGGGGAACTCCACAGAGCAGTTCACTGCAGGTGGGGTTGAAAAAGGAGTGCATGGAAGTTGGTGCATTGACTGGGCACCTGGGGTCTTCCCTGTATCCATCCAGTCCTCCTCCCACTCACTGTTGGTGGGAAACTGGAGGATTGTTCACTGAGGAAATGCACCACCTCAGAAAGAAGATCTTTATACCCCATTAGAGACTGAAAGGCTCCTGGTGCCCAGCTGCCCTGCAATGAAGCTCACCTCTCAGCAAGCCACGCCCCTTTGAAAGGAGCCAGCTTGTCAGGATCTGACTGGCAGCCAGCGATCTGCAGACTCAGGAGGAAAGCCTGCGGTGTGAGATACAGGGACAAAAACAAGCAAACCCAGAAAGCAGAAGGAAACTTTGGGGAGGGGGGAATATATATATATA
>NW_011479509.1:20148-26447 GCF_000754665.1 Bison bison bison | reverse complement strand
AGCCTTTTTTTTTTTTTTTTTGGTTTCCTATTGCTGCTGTAAAAAATTACCACAAACATAGTGACTTCAAACAATGCATATTTATTATATTACAGTTCTGGAATTCAGGAATTCAAAATGAATCTCATTGGGATAAAACCAAGGTGCAGGCGGGCTGCATTCCTGTTTCCTTGACTGTTCCAGCATCCGGTGGGCTGCCTGCTTTCCATGCTCCCGGCCCTTCCTCCTTCCACAAATAGCATCATTCCAGCCTGTTTTCATTGTCACCTCTCCTTCTCTGACTGCCTCTCTCCTCCACACTGAGGAACCCTTGAGATTACATTGGACTCACCTGTATAATTCAGGATGCTTTGCTTCTATTGGGTTGGTCAAAAAGTTCATTCAAGTTTTTCTGTAACATCTTATGGGGAAAACCCACAGAAACTTTTTTGCCAACCCAATATGAAGTTCAGTTGACTAGCATCCTCAATTTTATCTGCAACTTGAATTCTGCTTTACCATGTAAATAGTCACAGCCTCCAGGCATTAGGGCACAGACATCTTTGGGGAAGGGCTCTTTTGCTGCCTACGCAGTCACAGATGCTGCTCCCCATCCTTCGGGGCCCAGGACAGCCTCACAAATGCCAACTATGCTGAGGTTGAGAAAATGCTGATGAATTCCGCTGGGGACTTCTGTCTAGGAGTAAAGGGAGCCCCCTGGTGGTGGTGGTTTAGTCACTCAGTTGTGGACTGTAGTCCCCATGGACTGTAGTCCACCAGGCTCCTTTGCCCATGGGATTTCCCAGGCAAGAATACTAGTGTGGGTTGCCATCTCCTTCTCCAGGGGATCTTCCTGACCCAGGGATTGAACCCGGGTGTACTGCATTGCAGGCGAATTCTTTACCAACTGATTCATTAGGGAAGCCTGAAAGGAGCGCCCTAGGGCACTAAAATCCTTTCTACCTTGATCTGGTCTCTGGGCACATAGATGTAGGCATATGTAACAAATGCAGTTAAGATGTGCATACTTTACTCAAAGCATCAGATCAGATCAGTCGCTCAGTCGTGTCCGACTCTGCGACCCCATGAATTGCAGCATGCCAGGCCTCCCTGTCCAACACCAACTCCCGGAGTTCACTGAGACTCACATCCATCGAGTCAGTGATGCCATCCAGCCATCTCATCCTCTGTCGTGCCCTTCTCCTCCTGCCCCCAATCCCTCCCAGCATCAGAGTCTTTTCCAATGAGTCAACTCTTCGCATGAGGTGGCCAAAGTACTGGAGTTTCAGCTTTAGCATCATTCCTTCCAAAGAAATCCCAGGGCTGATCTCCTTCAGAATGGACTGGTTGTATCTCCTTGCAGTCCAAGGGACTCTCAAGAGTCTTCTCCAACACCACAGTTCAAAAGCATCAATTCTTCGGCACTCAGCCTTCTTCACAGTCCAACTCTCACATCCATACATGACCACAGGAAAAACCATAGCCTTGACTAGACGGACCTTTGTTGGCAAAGTACCGTCTCTGCTTTTGAATATGCTACCTCCTTAAAAACACCACCCTTTGGTCCGGAGTTAAGAATCTGCCTGCCAATGCAGGGTGTGGAGGACACAGCTTCGACCTTTGGCCTAGGAAGATTCCACATGCCCCGGGGCAACTAAGCCCAGATGCCATGACTACGAAGCCCATGCACCTAGAGCCTGTGCTCCACAACCAGAAGCCGGTGCACTGCAATGAAGAGTAGCCCCCAACTGCTGCAAGTGGAGAAAGCCATGAAGACCCAGCACAGCCAGAACAGAAAAGACCACCCAGGGACTGCCCTGGTGGTTCAGTGGTTAAGACTCCATGCTTCCACTGCATGGGATGTGGGTTCAATTCCTGGTGGGGGAACTAAGCTCCCATATGATATGTGGCATGGCCAAAAAAAAAGACCACTTGTTTTTAGAATAGCAATTGTTCGTGATTTCAAAATATGGAGGCAAATACTAGGAGAAATAGCTGAAAGAGTTGGAAGTCATTGCCCCTGGAGGGCAGGATGCTGATGTGACGGGGTGGAAGAGAGGCCACTTACTGTGCCCCTTATACTAGCATTTGACTTAAAATGTATGGTGGTGCTAGTGCTAAAGCGCCTGCCAATGCAGGTAGATGTAAGAGACCCGAGTTCAATCCCTGAGTGTGGAAGATCCCTTGGAGAAGGAAATGGCAACCCACTCGAGTATTCTTGCCTGGAGAAACCCATGGACAGAGAGGCCTGGCAGGCTGCAGTCCATAAGGTTGCACAGAGTCAGACACGACTGAAGAGACTTAGCACGCGTGCCCATGTACAATCTTAATAAAACATGCCTTTTCCTTCTCCAAGGGATCTTCCCGACCCAGGGATGGAACCCAGGTCTCCCGCATTACAAGCAGATGCTTTACCCTCTGAGCCACCAGGGAAGACTTAATAAAACATAATCATTTTAAATGATGAAATGGAGAGGTTTTCTTATTTGCTGTGTCATTAGGATGGGGTTCCTGTTGGGGGAGGAGGCAGGTGCTGTGCCTGGAAGGGGGAGTATGAAGCAGACATGATCCCAGCCCCCTGGAGGGCTTGGTCCAGTGTCAGGGGAGGTGATGTGCAAATAGCATCCATGGTCATCCAGCTTCTAGAAGGGTCTGTGTGTGGATGGAAGGTGCAGTGAGCCCCAGAAAGACCAGGCAGCTCTCATGGATCATTAGGGCCACTACCTCCTCTGGCAACACACTTTTGGCTCCAGACTTCTGGGGGCTGGGGGTCTGGCAGAGCCCTTTGTCCCTGGGCCCCTGGGCTCAGTGCTGGGCAGGGCACAGAGACCTTCATCCTGAGCACCCCAAACTGGGAGCCCCCAGGGACCATGAAGCTATTCGGTGCTCTTCTTCCTCCCCCGCCCTGGGCTCCATCCCTGCCTGCCTTCCGCACACCTCCACCTGACAGGCAGCCACCGACTCTATCCCAACTGGCCCTCCACCTCTCACCTGCACGTGGACATTTTTCCTTCCCTCTAGTTCACAGTCATAAGCCAGCCGGAAGGATCACTGGTATTTAAACTTCAGACACTGAACATTCCGTTGTGCACGGGTTTTTTTTTTTTTTGGTCAGGTCAATATGGCATTTTCAGATTTATCCACTCTGCTAACTGTAGCTGTCTTAAATTTTCTAACTGCGCAGAAACCTCCATTACCGCATCGACCACGATTGATCAGCTTTCACATCGATGACGTTCTGCCTGCAGACGCTTCCTGCCCACTGCCCGCAGTCCCCTGCCTCCTCTCAGCAGGGAGTGGGCGGCAGTGCCAGGGGACCCTTGCGTCGTGCTGCGCTGCCCGCCAACCGCACACTCCAGGCAGCTCTTGAGGCCAAGGGGCCCCAGGAGAGAGAGGCAGTGGTGGGTGGAAGGGGCAGCTTTCCACTCGGCCCACCAGTCCCTGTGCTCCTCCAGGCCCCTCCAGGCACGCAGGCGGCTCCCTCTGTACCCCCGCCCTGCCTGGTCCCTGCGCCATCACCCCTCCGTCAAAGCATCTTCTCTGACAGGTTCGGGGACTAGGCAGCTGCTGGCACAGCAACAGTAACAGATGTTAGCCTCACCATTTACCTTCCCTGGTGACTCAGACGGTAAAGTGTCTGCCTGCAATACAGGAGACCTGGGTTCGATCCCTGGGTCAGGAAGATCCCCTGGAGAGGAAAATGGCAACCCACTCCAGTACTCTTGCCTGGAAAATCCCATGGATGGAAGAGCCTGATAGGCTACAGTCCGTGGGGTCGCAAAGAGTCGGACACAACTGAGCGACTTTAGTGGTTACTGCATGCCAGATACCGTGTCGAGACCCAGCCTGGATTTTTAAAAAAAATTTTGGCCATGCCACATGGCATTCAGGATCTTACTTCGCAGACCAGGGATCAAACCCATGCCCCCTGCAGAGTCTCAATCACTGGACGGCCAGGGAAGTCCCATTGGCCTGGATGTTTAGTGCTCACAGCAAGCTGGTCAGGAGGCTACCATTACTGTTTACCAATGAGGAAACTGAGGCAGGAGTGCCTCCCCCCACACCCACCAGCGTCCAGCCTGGGGCACTGAGCTCCAGGGAACGTTTCTCAGCTGCTCCACAGGGCCTTTTTGGGGCGAGCCGACGGCTTCCAGATCCCAGGGGATCACCAGACCTTTCTGCCCCTCCTGCCTCAAAACCAGGGGCCTTCCTTGGCACCTCTGAGCCCCTCTGGGCCTCTCCCAACGTGCAGGTCTGAGAGGAAGGACAGATCCAGACTGTGCCCCGCTCCTGCCCCGGATTCGCCCCTCCTTCTTGCTGAAGAGACAGGCAGAGGGAGAGGGGAGGCTTCCATTAAGCACTGTAGCTGGGGTCCTCAAACTGGAACTCTCAGGCTGGGGGTCTAGGTTGGACCCCACTCTGTCCCCAGTGCTTACCCAGGTGACTGGAGCAAGTTAATTTCCCCCAGGCCTTAGTTTCCTCTTTGGTAGATGGAATCAATAATTGTCCCACCTTGTGGCATTGTTTGGGAATCTCCCAGGTGGTGTCAGTGGTAAAGAACCCTCCTGCCAATGCAGGAGATGTAAGAGATGCAGGTTCAATCCCTGGGTCAGGAAGATCCCCTGGAGGAGGGCACGGCAACCCACTCCAGTATTCTTTTCTGGAGAATCCCATGGACAGAGGAGCCTGGCAGGCTATAGTCCATAGGGTGGCAAAGAGTTGGACACGACTGAAGCAACTTACCACGCATACACGTGGCATTGTTTGGAGATCAGAATATGGTAATTCAGGATCCCTGGTGTCTGGAACTTAGAAGGTACCCCGTGAGTGGTGTGGTTGCTGGTGGAGTGTGGGGGGATGAGGTCTGATTATTTTGACGGCTGAATCCTCCCTGGCTTAGGGCTCAGGCAAGAATGGGTCAGGCCCTGACATCTTGAAAGAGGCTATTAACCCCAGGCAGGCAGAGAGGGATACTCCAGTAGAGTATTCAGATAGGGACTATTTAAGCAGGATCCTGAAAGATGAGTAGGAGTTTGGTCATAGATTGAAAAGGCCAGGGTGTCCGTCCCAGGCACAGAAGCACAGAAATGGGCCAACTCGTGGGTTGTTGGGTAAAGCAAAAGAATTGAGACTGGTCTGGCCAGAAAACATGATTTTAGGGGATCACAGACAAAGAGGAGGGCTTCCCTAATAGCTCAGTTGGTAAAGAATTCACCTGCAATGCAAGAGACCCAGGTTCGATTTCTGGGTTGGGAAGATCCACTGGAGAAGGGATAGGCTACCCACTCCAGTATTGTCGGGCTTCCCTTGTGGCTTAGCTGGTAAAGAATTCGCCTGCAATATGGGAGACTTGGGTTGGATCCCTGGGTTGGGAAGATCCCCTGGAGAAGGAAAAGGCTACCCAGTCCAGTATTCTGGTCTGGAGAATTCCATGGACTATATAGTCCATGGGCTTGCAAAGAGTCAGACAGACTGAGTGACTCTCACGTTCAGTCAAAGAGGAGGCTGGAGGTCTGCAGAGCCTTATCTTGCCCAGGGCAGGGGCTGGGGGTAAGAGGGACTGACTCTTTATTCTGGGAGCCTAATCCTAACCACTGTCTCCTAACTAAACTTGTGGCTGCAAGCATCCACCACCTAGCAGCAGCTGGGAAGTAGGTTGGTGGGGAGAAGCTAGGGGTTAGGGAGCAGAGAAGAGGGTGTGGGCACAGACTTGAACTGTGTTAGGTGAGGGCTTCCTAGGTGGCTCTGGTGGTAAAAAGCCTGCCTGCCAATGCAGGAGACATAAGGGACACAGTTTCGATCCTTGGGTCAGGAAGTTCCCCTGGAAGACGGCATGGCAATCCACTCCAGTATTCTCGCCTGGAGAATCCCCATGGATGGAGGAGCCTGGTAGGCTATGGTGCATGGGGTCTCAAAGAGTTGCACACACCTGAGCACACACAGGTGAGGATAAGGAACAGCTGTCAGGGGAGGAGGCAGGCAGAGGGGTCTTGGTGGCGCAGAGGGCCCCCACCAGTCAGCTCTCCTGCTTTGCCCCCTGGGGCGCTGCTGGCCCCCCAGTCTGATCTGCGTGTGCCCCACCTTCCTGTCCCCATCCCTGCGCCTGGCAGCTCCTCTCCTTGGGGACAGAGGAAAAGGGGCGCGAGACAGGGGAGGAAGGGAGCCCCCAGACCGGGGAGGAGATGAATTCCAGGAAAAAACCCACTCAGCCAGGGTGCTTCAGGAGCCCACGTCCTGCGGCGCGGCCTGGGCTCCTCTTCTCCCTTCATCCCGCCCCCTCCCTTTAGGGAGCCAGGCAGGTACCGCGGGGGTGAGCAGGG
>NW_011479509.1:17752-19554 GCF_000754665.1 Bison bison bison | reverse complement strand
CGGGGGTCTCGGGAGATCTGAGCCGTGCTGTCTGCCTGCCCGTAGGGCACCCAACGACCTTTCTATCCCCGACTCCGGGGAAGGCTCTCCTGGAGCAGTGTCTACGCTTCCAGCCCGGGGAGTCGGGGGAGCGGTAGTGGAGAGCGCACGGCCCTCTCCCCACGGGCCTCTCTGTTCTTTCTAGAGCCTTCGGAGAGTCTCCGGCTCAGCCACGGTCTGCGCAGGGAACCGCCTTCGCCAGCCCCCGCCTCGCCCCTAAGCAGTCCTGATAGCCGCCCCTGCTAGCGCCCCCGCGCCTGACCCAGACCGAGTGTCTTCGGCCAACAGGCCGGCGGTCTGTTCAATAAAACTCGCCTAGTTGCCGCGCCCCCGCGTGTGACCCCTTTCCTCCGAGTTGTGTACTTTGTCATCTGGCTCCGAGGCGCAAACTGCCGCGCCCACGCCCTGGCAAATGTCAGGAGCCCTCCCGCCCGCCGGCCTGCCGGGGGACGCGTTCCCACCACCCCCCCGACCCCGCGCCTCCTCCCGCCCCACCCCTGCTCCGCCCTCTCTGCTCCAATCCAGCCGAGATCTGCTTGTCCTTGCGGGGCAGAAGCGGGGCACAGAGGCAGAGACACTGCTGGGGGCTGGGTCCCCTTCTCCCTTTTCTGCCATTGCTGCCCCTCCTTGTAGGGGGTGGGGTCATCAAACCAGGGTCCCCAGGGAGGGGAGGGGTATCTCACGGTGGGGATGGGGGTGTCCGGCTGCCACATCAACGTGTGCAGGAGAAGGAGAGCAGCAGCCCCCACCCCAGCCTCCCAGGAGCCCCACAGGGAGTCTCCTCACTGTGCCCGCTGGCCAGCCTGGGGAGAACGTCTTCCCCAAGGGAGCAGTACCTTAAGACCTGGCAGCCCATCCTCCACCTCCCAGCGTTCATTTGAAACCTGGATCTCTTTGGAACCCCTCCCTCCCCTCAGCCAAAGGCTGCCAGAGAGGAAGTGGGGACCCCTTGGCCCCCTTGCCACGGCCATGCTCTCTTCCTAGGAAGGAAGGACCTCCACCTGACACCCCCTTGCATCCTCAGAGGCCCCTCAACTGCTGACCCCCTTCTGCATTTCCAGTTATTGTCCCCAGTCCCCCGTATAAATGTGTTCTGCCATCTTGCAAGGGCCTCCCTCCATCTGGGTCCCTTGCCAGTGGTCCCCTCACTCCACCCTTCTGCTCCCCCTTCAACCCTCTTCAATATGAGCCTGGAGTCCCACAACTGTCCTCGACCTTGGAGTGCTTGGTCACTGTGCCAATGCTGTCTGGCTGCCCTTGGAATCCTTGCTTGGCTGTGTGGCAAGGCAGACCTTGGGGCACCCAGCAAGGACAGGAGGAAGGGTGGCCTCTGGTCTGTCTAGCTCTTGGCTTTGGAAGGCCCACGTGGAGCCAGCCCCCATGCTACCCCCTCTACCCTGGCCTTAGGAAGCACCTTCTGGGGGTATCTCCCCAACTGGCAAAAGCCTCTCATCTCCTGGGTGCACCTTTCTCCCACATGGCCTGCTAGTGTAGTACTCTGTTTGATTCCACCCTTCCAATTCTTATGGCTCCCTGAGTCCGCTCAGTTTCTTTTTTTCCATCTAGGATCTGCACTGGGGGAAGTCGCAGACCACTCAGGTCAACCTACTCCCCCACCCCCCCAAAGTTCTTGTCCCTGCTCCTCACTGAACATGGGTGTCCTGAGCTTGTTACCTCCAGCGCAGTACACCTTAAGGGCTCCCACCACTCATGAAACGGAATTCCTACTCTGAGGCCGGGCCCTGTTCTCCTCTCATTCCTCT
>NW_011479509.1:16725-16965 GCF_000754665.1 Bison bison bison | reverse complement strand
GGACCTCATCGGTCCTCCGACCTCTCGGTTCTCTCCTTCTCCGCCCCGGACCTCCTGTTCTCATCTCTTCCCGTTGCGCTGGTCCCTCCGGCTCCCCTCTGGGGCTCTGAAGAGAGGCCTGGCGAAGGCTGAAGGAAGGGGTTGTGAGCGAGGCCTGGTCATCCCGCTAGGCCCTTAATGCCCATTAGGGAGGCCGCGCCGGCCCGAGAAGCGCAGGCCCATTAGCCGGGCGTCAGACTA
>NW_011479509.1:15835-16625 GCF_000754665.1 Bison bison bison | reverse complement strand
TACCCCCAGCCCTCCCCTCTGGCAGTGCCAAGGCCTCTGCCCACAGGCACGCCCCAGAGTCTCTGCCCCATCTCCGCAGGGAGGTAGGTTCAGAGGTCAGAGGGAACCCCTTCCCCCGAAACAGGAGCACAGGACAGTCCCAGCCCAGGTCGATCAGGGGAGAGAGGGACTGGAAGGTCTGACGTACCTCCTGTCCCTCTGTCGCACCCCAGCGTGCCTAGATGGCACAAGTGGGTGAGTGCACCAGCGTGAGGGGGTGGGCATGACCCAGACCTCTGCTCAGCTGCACCTGACTGCCTGCCCGCCCCTCCGGCTCACCACCCCAGCCCCAGCCCCAGCCCGGCCCCAGCGACACAGCTTCCAGCCCAAACACCTCAGGGCACGCTTCCAGGCCACCTCCCAGGCTTCTCCCTTTCCCTGGCGGCCTGGCCTCTCTCGTCTCACACTCCCGCAGAGAGAGGCTAAAGGAAGAGGCCTGGGAGAGTTCCAGAGAGCTGCTCAGAACCATTTTCACCTTCCCTGTCCCTCTCACTCCTTCCTGCTCCCCCTTCTGAGTTGGTCCCTGCAGGTAGTGTGTGTGTGTGTGTGTACGTACACACACACACACACACGCGTGCATGCTCAGTCATGTCCAGCTTTTGGCGAAACCAAGGAATGTAGCCTGTCAGGCTCTTCTGTCCATGGGATTTCCCAAGGAAGAATACTGGAGTGGGTTGCCATTTCCTTCCCCAGGGAATCTTCCCAACCCAGGGATCCAACATAAGTCTCTTGTGTCTCCTGCATTGGCAGG
>NW_011479509.1:14502-15735 GCF_000754665.1 Bison bison bison | reverse complement strand
GTCTCCTGCAATTGCAGGCGGATTCTTTACCACTGAGCCCCCCGGGAAGCCCCTGCAGGTAGTAGCTGCTGCATTTATTCTGAAGCTGCTACCCACTCACTTTGCTGCCAGTTCTGATGTCGGCTTTGTTACTCTGTTAACCTTTCTTGGTACTTCCTTGGCTTTTCTTTAGCTTTGGGGCCGGCTTTGTGATTCTGGGAGGCAGTGTTCCTGGCCCCTGGCTGTGAGCACATCCCCTGCTTATTCCACCCTCCAGGGGTGCTCTGTCCCCATCCATCTTCACTCACAGGCTGAGTCCTAGGCTGCAGGTTGATCAGAGAGCGTCTGCTCTATAGAAGAGGAAGAGGTCTCCAAGCATCCTGACCCAAGGGACCAGGAAGTCCTACCTTCCCTACCCCTTGGTCTGGGGGGTCTCCAATCCAGCCACCTCCCTCGACTATGGTATGGCCTCAGAGCATACCTGGCAGGTCCTGGGTTGCTATAGGGTGGGGTGGTATATCGTGGACCCCCACTGTCCATACTCATCCTCACAGACTCCAGGCACCGTGGTACCTACCAGGTTGGGTCCAGGGAGGCCAGTCAAAGGCCAGACAGGCAGACTGTGGACAAACAGATGGACAGATGGAGGTGGCTAGTCAGGCAGGAGCTTACAGCAGCATAAGCGAGGAACTCAGAGGTGGGGGTGGGGGAGCAGCCTTGCTGTTGCAGCCTAAGTGGCTTTTAGGGGCAGCAGCTCGGGTGTGGACACCCAAGGGGCTGTGGCCCAGGAGGCTGCCTAGCGGCGGGCCGTGCTTAGCCAAGGCGAGGAGCCCAGGCTGAAGGCACTGGTGAGGGAAGAAGGAGCGGCAAGGACTGGGCCTGAGTGAGCCTGCTTGTGCCCTCATGGGGAACTGTCTGGGCTGGTTGTGCCTGACACCTGGGGACCAGGTAGGTTCAGGGGGCCGAGCAGGGCTGGAAGGGGCAGGTTGAGGGTGAGCCTGCAGCTCAGCTGGCTTCCTGTATGGGTGACTGAGAAAACTGAAGACTGTGGGCTTGGAATTGCACACCCCATCCCCGAACCCTGCATGGGTCTCTTCCTTCTCCAGACCTGTTTCCTGTAAAATGGCCTGAGCCCTCGAGGGTTGTTCCGGGTAGCATGTACTCAGAGAGACACATGAAGAATAAGCAGTTGTCCATAGGTTGGGAGAAGGGGGCATTCATTCTGGGGGAGGTGGAGGGAGGGGAGGGGAGGAC
>NW_011479509.1:13641-14393 GCF_000754665.1 Bison bison bison | reverse complement strand
AGGGACAGGAGTGAGGGTCCTGGTAGAGAGAGGGGCTGGTAGGGGGAATGTTTACTGGTCCAGCACGGCACAGATGGGCACGGACACTCCTGGGGAGGGCCAGGAAGTCACTCAGCCTGGCCTCCAGGATGTAGGGAGGGGCCGCTGCCTGGTCAGTTTCAATCCCCTCTTTTTGCCTCCAGGACCATCCTGGCACTTGGTGATGGGTACGGGAGGGATCCTGATAGAGGAACGGGGCATGGGAGAAGGGAGGGGGCTTCCCGAGGAGGGTGGGCAGAGCCATGGCCCTTGTTCTTACCCTGTGGCCCCTGGGTGGGGGTCCTTCAGCCTAAGGACCGTTTATCTGGCCCTTCTCCCACCTCCAGGGCCTGCCTCCATTCTTGTGCTGTTCATTTAGTAGGTGCGTGGTACTAGTGGTAAAGAACCCACCCGCCAATGCAGCAGACATGAGATACGGGTTCGATCCCTGGGTCGGAAGATCCCCTGGAGAAGGAAATGGCAATTCACTCCAGTATTCTTGCCTGGGGAATCCCATGGACAGAGAAGCCTGGCGGACTACAGTCCACGGGGTCGCAAAGAGTTGGACACGACTGAAGCAACTCAGCATTCGCCCAGTGTTACTGGCATAGGAGCAAAGGCACTGGTGCTAAGGAGGCTGCCCAGAATGGGGGCTAGACATAGGGGTCGTGGTGATTCGGGGGGTGCCCTGGCCCTGCAGTCTCCCTCCCGGACTCCCTGGGCTGGCGGGGCCC
>NW_011479509.1:9082-10495 GCF_000754665.1 Bison bison bison | reverse complement strand
GTACGGCGGCCTCTGCTCACAGCGACCACCCTGGCTGCATCCACACCACGATCTCGTCCTCCGCTGCCCTCTGGGCCCCTTCTCCGCCCCTGCTGACGACCCACTTGGCTACTTGGAGCCACCCTTTCTGCCCTCAGCCCATGCTCTCAGCCGTTGCGGTCCCCGCCCCCGTTCAGGCCCTCTCCCCTGGGCTGCTCATCAGAGCTGCTGTCCCAAGAAGGACAGGTCACTTTGACGAGCCTCCCCGTCCCTGGCCTGGGGGCTGAGGGACCTGGGGACGGGCTGCTAGGGTGTCCCAGGACTGACCATGCTCAGCTCTGTGCCTGTGTTAGGTGTCTGTCTCTCTGTCCGTCCATATGAGGAGTCTGCTTGTGCTATGACGGCTGTGGAGGGGGCTGGCCCTCCTCTGTAGGGCTGAGAAGACTCTCCAGGCGGGGTCCTCAGCTCAGTGGTGGTCTGTGGGGGCTGGGCCACCTGCCCCTGCTCGCTGCCCCCTTCGAATTGGAAAAGTCAGCTGGGAAGGAGCTGGGGGGGAGGTGTGGGGGCAGCCCAGTTCTGCCTCTCGCTGGGTAGCCAGGCCTGGCGGGGGTGGCCCTGTTGGGGCAGCACATAGAGCTCTCCTTCATGTCCTGCTACCTCCTTTTGTTTTTAAAAGAAAAAAAAAAAAAAAAAACTCTTAAAGGAGGATTTAAGCCAAAGGGTTCCCCAGACCCCACTTTGAGAACCACTGGCCTAGGGCAGTTTCTGGGTGTCCAGGGGGCCCTGACACCTGCCGTTGCCTGGCTGTCTCCCTGGCAAGCTTCTGGGCCTGTGACCTGGGTGCTGGGGGGCTTCGGGCTTCCCCTGGGGGGAAGGGCATTCCCAGTGGGGGGAAGGGGGGAACCTGGGCACAGTCGTGGGCATGAGCCCCTGCCACCCTTTTTGTTCTCTGTGGCTCGAGGGCAGGCTGGGGGTTGGTTAGGGCCACAGTGCCAAGTCCTGGAATCTGGACTTTGCCCCGGAGCCACTGAAGGCCGCAGTAGGGGTTTAAGGGTTAGGTTTGTGGTTTCAGGGGAGCCCTGGGACAGCGTGCTGGCTGAGCTCCCCACCACCGAAGAGCTGGAGCCTCCCTCCTTCCCAGGGCACCTCACCCCCAGGAGGAAGCGCCCTGGGCGTTTGTCCATTGACTTAGACACAAATGGCTGAGTTCACCTTCCTGTGGAAAAAGCTGCCCTCGGGCCTTATCTGGAGGATGGGGAGGCACCTTGTCCTTGGGTGGGACCTTCCCCCTCCACTATTTCAGGCTCTGGGGGCTGCAGGAAGCCCTAGGAGGGGTCTTCCGCTGGGTGTATTTTTAGAGGAACAAAGTGGGGCCCGTCTGGTAGGTCCCTCCGTGGTGGGGGCTGGCCTGGGGATGGGGCTCCAGATCACGGG
>NW_011479509.1:4598-6162 GCF_000754665.1 Bison bison bison | reverse complement strand
CCTGCACGGCCCCCTGCACCCCCTGGCCCAGAGCCCTACTGCAGGATGCCAGAGGTAAATGGAGGCAGGGCCCTGGGGTGTGGGTGGGCACCCTCGGCACCAGGAGCCCCCGGGGCCGGAGGGGCAGGTGGGAGGCAGGCCCCTCTGCTCGCCCACTGGGCTCCAGCCTGTTGGGGTGGGGGGCTGCTCCAGCTGCTCTGGTATGTGAAGGCAAACACAGCTGCAGCCGCCACCAGCCCCAGGGAGACCTGTGGGAGTGTAAACAAAGCTGGAGCCCTACACCAGCAGACCCACACTTGGGGTGCGGGTGTAAACAACAGGCGGGGCTGCCCTCCTGGAACAGAGACGCGGGGCAGCTCACCTCACCTGCTCCCTACTTGGCTCAGGTCTGCGCCCAGCCCTAGCCTCGACCCAGTGAATTCTCCTAACCCCGCCGTAAGGCCTTTGATCCCATCACAGGTCAACTGGGGGTTTGGAAACTAAGCCTTTGTTCAGGATCCCAAAGTTGGATCATCGTAGGTGGCCTAAGCCCCCCTCACGCCCCAGAACGGGTCTCTGAGATGCGGGGCTGTGGTCAGGTGGGGGTATGAGGCCGAGTGCTGCCTTGGCACCCAGTGGGGCATGGTGTGGGTGTGGGCTGGAGGCCTCGGGGGTCAGCATCTCTCAGGTGGGAGGAGGTCAGAGCTGGAACCTCACCAGGTGTTCCTGACGCCTGCAGGATACCAACGGGCCCCTGAGGGAGCTGCGCCCAAGGCTCTGCCACCTACGGAAGGGCCCCCAGGGCTACGGGTTTAACCTGCACAGCGACAAGTCCCGGCCCGGACAGTACATCCGCTCGGTGGACCCCGGCTCCCCTGCCGCCCACTCAGGCCTCCGTGCCCAGGACCGACTCATAGAGGTACCCACCACTGGGGCTGCGGGGAGCCGGCTGCCCCGCGTGTACACATCTGCACCTGTGTCCTGCTGTGCGTGCCTCTGTGTGTCTGTGCCTGTGTACTTCTGTGTGTGTGTGTGTACGCCTACGTGTCTGTGTATCCGTGTCCGTGTGGGTATGTGTCTGTGCCTGCGTGCTGTGTGTCCATGTGTATCTATCTCTGTGTGTGTCTGCGCCTGCATGCCTGTAGGTGTGTCCGTGTCTGTGCGTGTGCACCTGTATGTGTCCCTGTGTATCTGTCTGCAACTGCGTGCCTGTATGTGTGTCCGTGTGTATCTGTGTCTGCACCTGTGTGCCTGTAGGTGTGTCCATGTGTGTGCACGCACGCCTGTGTCCATGTGTATCTCTGTGTCTGCACCTCTGTGCCTGTAGGTGTGTCCGTGTGTATCTGTGTCTGTACCTGTGTGCCTGTAGGCGTGTCTGTGTGTATCTGTGTGTCTGCACCTGCGTGCCTGTAGGTGTGTCCGTGTCTGTGTGTGTGTGTGCGCGCACGTCTGTGCGCCTGTATGAGTCCGTGTGTATCTGTCTGCAACTGCATGCCTGTGTGTCCGTGTGTATCTGTGTCTGCACCTGTGTGCCTGTAGGCGTGTCCGTGTGTGTGCACACACGTCTGTGTCCATGTGTATCTGT
>NW_011479509.1:0-1170 GCF_000754665.1 Bison bison bison | reverse complement strand
AGGGGGAGGGCGAGGGCCAGGGGGGAGGGGCGGTGGTGACCCGCGGGCTGGCCGCCGTGCTGACTGCCTGGGCCTGCTGACTTACAGGAATTTGTTTTTGCTTTTTTCCAGAAAGATCTCTAGCTCCACATATGTTTCCACTTAATAGCAGAGCCCCGCCCCCATCCCCTCAGGACGTGCTCTCTAAATACTTGCAATAAAACAAACCTTTCTCTGCACACCATTTCCCCCCACCCCCTCAGCAGCAGCCATCCCAAGTGGGAGTCCCAGGGACAAGGCTGGGGGCTCGCAGGCTTCAGGGCAGGGGCCGTGGGAGCTGCCCTCTGCCCTTTCCTGGGGTGGGCGGTCTGAGGATGGAGGCCCCGTGCACCTGAGGAGGGCACCTCTGGACAGGCCCCTTGTGCCTGCAGGGCAGCCCCCAGGAAGGATCTCAGGCTCCGGGCTCGGCCCCTGCCAGGAGCCTCCCTGGAGGAAGCCCATTCTGCCTTCCCTCTGCCCAGATCCCGACCCACCGACTGACATCGCTGTCTGCCCTACAAGCCATAGCGCATGCGCGCCCTCAGAATAAACAGGCCTTTCTTGGACTCTGTCTGTCTGTCCTTCCTGAGCCTGCGTGTCAGAGGCTGGGGGGGCCATGTTCCAGGTAGGGAGGCGGCAGCCCACAGTGTCCCAAGACCCAGCTGAGGCACACAGCCCCCTTCCTAAGCCTCCGCTCCCCAGATCCATCTGCCTGGCCCCTCCCAGCGCACTGGGGACCCTCGGAGCCCTGCCCTCCTGTCCCCAGACTGGGCCCCGGCCCCCTGCAGGAGCATGCAGGTCAGGCCTCTGCCCTGTGTTGGCCTGCCTGGACCTGCTGGCATCCCAGGATGAGGCCAGGTGGCTGTGTAAATACTGGGGGCAGGGCCTTGAGGCGGGGGCCAGGCTCTTGGGGGGCACAAGTTCAGGAGGGGGCGTGTTCCCAGGTCCCCAGCCAGCTGCTGAGGGAGGCAGCCGGCGTCCCCTGCGGGCTTCCAGACAGCTGGCTGCAGCTGGCTCCCACGACCCTGGCCCCCGCCCCCGCCCCCGCACGCAGCCCAGATTGTCACGTCCCCATCCCAGCCTCCCAGGCCGCCCTGTTCCAGACACATGTAAGCATGGGTGTGCACACAGCTCACGCGTGTGCTTTCCAGC
>NW_011479508.1:4929-5451 GCF_000754665.1 Bison bison bison | reverse complement strand
ATGTTGTGTTCTGTTGAAGGCCTACAAAGACTTCTCTGTATCTCTCTACAGACACACTTGATTGTGTATGTACAGTGGGGCTTCTGTGGAAACTGGTTATTAAGAAACTGTTATGCCTTTGTCCATCTTTAAAGTGCGATAAAATAATGAGTTAGTAAACCAAATTGAAATGTCATTCCCTTTGAATGAAGGTTATGAGAAGTGGCAATTTTTAATCACTTGCATTAGATATGAATGTAACAGACAAGATACATGAGATGCTTAAAGAAATTAATTCGATATTTGGCAAAACTAATACAATTATGTAAAGTTTAAAAATAAAATAAAATAAAATAAAGAAATTAATTTTACTTAGGGTAGTGAGAAAGCACAGCAAATTCCTATGAGGGGGAAATGGTGGATAAATTCTATTTGACATCATGGTGAATAATTTTAAATGGTTTTAAAAGTAGCTATTACAATCAAGATTTTTTTTTAATAAAAAGGAAAATAGAGTAAGAAAATAATTGAGAAAATCATTTG
>NW_011479508.1:0-735 GCF_000754665.1 Bison bison bison | reverse complement strand
GGCATCTAGTTGACTTGTAAACAAACTAGGATAAAAAGTTGGTAGCAAAGAAGGAAAACCGTGCATGGCATGATTTCTTTACTGCAGACTGACAGACATTCCATAATTATCTGGTCTTAAGTTTTATTGTAATAAGCTTCCTACGGACATGTTTGACAGGGATCAGAATTTCTTCCTTCCCCTGTGGGAGGTGATGTAACCTTTGACACTTGCAAAAACTGATAAAACTGAACAACACATTTCAGTGTCACAGGTTTCTTCCCCCATGACCAGAGTTCCAATTATCTAACATGTTCCTTGTAAAACTTATTGCAAAGAATATAGAGGATGCTGGGTGGAGCTTGTGGCAAGGTGTGCAAATGATCATTGGTTATAAAAAAAGAGTAGATAGTAGACACAGTATACAATAGGAACTGGTATATATTGAAAGACCTGGTATGGTAGACTTACAATTATTAGACCAAAGCATGACCCCTTGAGCCTAAGATAATTTTACTGGATGTTCAGTGGAGATGCTTGCCTTTCAGTTCAGTAGAGTTCAGTCACTAAGTCGTGTCCGAATCTTTGTGACCCCGTGGACTGAGGCACACCAGGCTTCCAACTCCCAGAGCTCACACTTGGAATTTACTCAAACTCATGTCCATAGAGTCAGTGATGCCATCCAATAATCTCATCCTCTGCCGTACCCTTCTCCTCTTGCCTTCAATCTGTCCCAACATCAGGGTCTTTTCCAAT
>NW_011479507.1:10350-10807 GCF_000754665.1 Bison bison bison | reverse complement strand
GGGATTCTCCAGGCAAGAATACTGGAGTGGGTTACCATGCCCTCCTCCAGGGAATCTTCCCAACCAGGGATCGAACCTGAGTTTCCTGCATTACAGGTAGATTCTTTACTGTCTGAGTCACCAGAGAAGCCCTATGGTTCAACGCATGAGTCTAAAATTCAGGAGAGAGGTCAGGTCTGGTGTCTTCTATTTGGGAATCTCTTGCCTAGTGGAAGTAGTTCAAACTAGGAGTAGAATAAGAAAATTCCTAGGGAATAAGAGGGAAAGGTAATGAATTTAGGATATAAGTGTAGGGAACGTCAACTTTAAGGGGTAGTTATAGGAAAATAAAGTCCTAAATGTGAGATTAAAACACACACACACACAAAGCAGATAAATACAAGGAAAACTAGAAGAGGATATTATCAGGAAATAGAACAGAGGATATTTGTGTGGTCAGGCCCCTCAAGATGGGTGT
>NW_011479507.1:7682-10250 GCF_000754665.1 Bison bison bison | reverse complement strand
GGTCAATTCCCTTATAACTGGTAATCTCCTCTCCCCCACCCCTGGGAACAAAGTCTGCTTGGTGATCCTGTCTCTTGCGCTCGCTGGGGTGTCACTCTAGGACCTTGCTTCAGACAGGTAAGCTCCCCCATCCATTAAGCCAGTGATGTCTCTGTTGCTGACTTCAGGCCCTTTCTTTGGTCTGGAAGCTGGGCAAGCACAGCTCCAAAGATTATAAACAAAGAACATTATAATGTACATAGAGCAGAAAGTTTGAAATCAAGCCCTTATACTCACTGCGAGACATGAGTCACTCCAACTTTTTTGGGAAGCAGCTCAGCATTGTGCAGCCAAGCCTAGAGAATATTTATACGCTTGCACACAGTAATTCTTTTTCAATAATTCTAATGAGATAATCCAAAAGAAATGGTCAAAGACTTAGGTACTAGGAGGTATATAGTAATTTTAGTTACAATAGAAAAGATTTAAAATATGAGTGAAATATCTAGTAGCAGAGAAATGGCTAATATATGGCAATTCATCCACTTTATAGAATATTATGCAGCAGTTTATAATCATTTTCAAAAATATTTAAGGATATGGGTTATATAAAAAGCAGGTAAAAGCTCCTATACAGAATTGTGCCTGTATATATCTATATTTATGTATTTATATCTGTATCTTTGTATATTTATATACTTCAAAATATTAACAGTGGTTATCACCAATTAGTGCCATTACAGATGATGTTATTTTTCTTCTTTGTACTCTCCTAGATTTTCCACATATACTGTAATTGCTATGGTATGAATGATGTGTCCCTCCAAAATTCATATGTTGAAATTCTAACCCCCAAAGTGATGGTGTTAGAAGTTGGGGCGATTTGGGAGGTGGTCAAGTCCCAAGGGTGGAGCCCTTGAGAATGGGATAAAAGCTTTATATAATAAAAGAAGTTTCAGAGCTCTCCCTGCCGCTTCCACCAGGGGAGGATCCAGTGACAAGTCTACAGCCTGGAAGAGGGTCTTCACCTGACCACTGGGCACCTTGATCTCAGACTTTCAGCCTCCAGCACAGTGAGTAATGAATTTCTGTTGTTCAGAGTTGACCTAGACTGTGGTATTTTGTTATAGCCCTGAATAGAATAAAACAGTAATGAACAAGCACTGCTTTTATTATCAGGAAAAAAAAAAACACACACACACACACACAAGATTACGCTTTGAAAGGAGAAAGCAATTAGAGTCAAAGAGCGAAGTCTGGTTACATAAAGCTGGAAGATGTGTGTTAGATTTGGCAATTAGGTCATTATGCATCTTAGGGAAAAGTTTCAGTAGAGGAATGTGGAAGGAAGGAGGATTTCAGAGCTCAAGGGGTAAAAGTGAGGTGAAAAGATTTTTTTTTAAAAAAGCCAGTTTTTCTGTGATTTCAAAAGAGCAGAAAATGGAGGAACAGAAGCTTGATGAGTGTTGACTAGGACACAGGTGTGAGGGCCTTTTAAAATGAAAAGGTCTTCAGGTGTTTATGAGCTGAGGGGAGGATCCAGTAAAGAGGCCGAGGAAGAGATGACTGACAGGGCAAGGACGAGGCAGATACAGAGGGAGATTGAGGTGGGCCAGTGGCATGGGTTGGCCTTGAACCGGTAAGGGACGTTGCCGACTTCCAGAGTGAAGGAAAGAAAGTAAAAAGCAATGAATATAGATATGTTTACAGAGAAATTGAGTGAGACCTCCCTGATGACCTCAATTTTTCCACTGATGTAAAGGCAAGGTCACCTGCTGGGAATGAAATCAGCAGTTGTTTGGAGGAAGGACTTAGGGTAAGTTTGGGGATGTTTGCTGATGGGAATCGAAAAGGGAGCTGGCCGAGACTGAGTAAAGTGACTGGAAGGTTCCCTGGGAAGCCACCCCTTTTGCAGACAGTAAATGTGTGTGGAGCCATCATGTGTGAAAATTTAAAAATTGAACAGAGTGAAGCTACCAGATGGGAATAAGTTGATGAGGAAGATAGAAATCGGGAAGTTGTGTTCAAGTGGAGCAGTTACTAAGCCCTGAAAAGATTGAGGGTGTGGGTTTTTGAATAAGGAGCTAAAGGCATTGCAAGGCCTTTAAGTTGGATGATCTATGTCCATGAATGTTAAAATCTCCTAGAATTATGTGAGGAGAGGAAGAGTGTGAGTTGGGCCTTTGGTGAGTAAATGGATAACCAGTTGGCAAGTGGATTGGCCACAAATTAGAATGGCTCGAGGATGGAATATGAATTGTAGTGAATCTCTAAAGAGAATGCAATTTTCAGGGTGCTCAGCTGAGTGCTCTCTGATGACCTAGATGGGTAGGATTGCAGTGGATGGGGGGGAGTGTGGACGGAGGTCCAAAAAGGAGGGACGTATATATATGTAAAGCTGCAGAGCAGGAACTAACACAACATTGTAAAGCATATACTCCAGTAAAGTTAAAACAAACAAACAAACATAGAATGTGATTTTATAAGAGGATGGGAAAATCGTGTTCAGAAGCAACATTGACGATCTGTTGTAATGTCAGCTCACCTTTGGATTCACTGCGCACAGGGTGAGAGACCTGGCTGCTGCTG
>NW_011479507.1:4913-6164 GCF_000754665.1 Bison bison bison | reverse complement strand
TTAACTTAGGAAGAAATAATCAGTATTATAAACAGGTTTTTATGCCCAATGGCTGCACCCTATTCTATTCTTCTGTTTGGAAAGTGCCTGCCTCACTTTTCCAGGCTCCCTTGCAGCTGTGACCTGGACATGTGACCTGGGCCTGGCCTATGAGCTGTGAACACACCAGACTTCAAATCAGTAGCTAGAGATGTGAAGAAGCTGAGACTAAGGCATTTCTCTCTGGCAGTAATAGGGGGATGCAGCGTTATGAGTCTGTTGGCAAGAGTTCAGTGTTGACTGTGCGAACTGTGGGGTCTGGTATACAGCATGACTGAAACAGTGTTCTGGTACTAGTTCCGTAGTGTGATGTAGGCTGCATTTCAACCCATGTGGCCCTCCATTCTACTTGCCTTTTCCTGAGCCTATTACTCAAATCCTCCCAGTGATTTTATGGCCTACTAAATGGTCTTTCAATAAATTCCTTTCTTCTTAAATCTGCCAGAATTGGCTTCTGGTACTTTGAACTGTAAACCTTGGTTGAAGCTTAAATTCCTACCACCAATTCTGAGTATTCTGAATGCAAGCTTACCCTGTCACCCAGCAGTCCCACTCCTAGGTATAAGTTGAACAGAAATGCATACATTTATTGTACTGGAATGTTTATAGCGTCATTATAATAAAAGATAAAAACTGAAAGCAATGCAAAAACATCTACATTTAAATTTTTGTATTTTATACAGGGGTATAAAGATTTACAGTCTTGTTTTTCCAGATGTATAGCAAAGTGATTCTGTTATACATAATCTCTTTTTTTTTCAGATTCTTTTCCCATATAGATTATTACAGAGTATTTAGTAGACTTCCCTATGCTACACAGTAGGTCCTTGTTGATTATTTATTTTAAATATAGTAGTGTGTATATGTTAATTTCAGACTCCTGATCTATCCCTCCCCCGACCTTTTCCCTTTGATAACCACAAATTTGTTTTCAAAATCTGAGTCTGTTTCTATTTGGTAAATGAGTTCATTTGTATCATCTTTTAGATTCCACATGTAAGTGATATCACATGATATTTGTCTTTCTCTGGATGAGTTACGTCACCGAGCATGATAATTTGTAGGTCCATCCATGTTGCTGCAAATGTATTTCATTCTTTTTAATGTTGTTGTTCAGTCACTAAGTCATATCCAACTCTTTGTGAATCCATGAACTGGAGCATACCAGGCTTCTCTGTCCTCCACTGTCTCCTTGAATTTGCTCAAATTCAT
>NW_011479507.1:4249-4813 GCF_000754665.1 Bison bison bison | reverse complement strand
TATTACAGCTTCAGCATCAGTCCTTCCAGTGAATATTCAGGACTGATTTCCTTTAGGATTGACTGGTTGGATCTCCTTGCAGTCCAAGGGACTCTCGAGAGTCTTCTCCAACACCACAGTTTGAAAGCGTCAATTCTTTGGCACTCAGACTTCTTCCTGATCCAGCTCTATTGTCTGCACATGACTTCTGGAAAAACCACAGCTTTGATTATACAGACCTTTGTTGGCAAAGAGATGTCTCTGCTTTTGAATATGATGTCTAGGTTTGTCATAGCTCTTCTTTCAAGGAGCAAGTATCTTAATATCATGGCTGCAGTAATGTCTGCAGTGATTGTGAAGCCCAAGAAAAGAAAATCTGTCACTGCTTCCACTTTTCCCCTTCTGTTTGTCACAAAATGACAGGACCCGATGCCATGATCTTAGTTTTCTGAAGGTTGAGTTTCAAGCCAGCTTTTTCACTCTCCTCTTTCACTCTCATCAAGAGGCTCTTTAGTACCTCTTCACTTTCTGACATTAGAGTGGTATCATCTGCATATCTGAGGTTGTTGATATTTCTCCCAGCAG
>NW_011479507.1:3213-3909 GCF_000754665.1 Bison bison bison | reverse complement strand
TTTCCAGTCCTGTAGCCACTGCTGGATTTTCCAAATTTGCTGGCATATTGAGTGCAGCACTTTAACAGCATCATCTTTTAGGATTTTAAATATCTCAGTTGGAATTCCATCACCTCCACTAGCTTTGTTCATACTAATGCTTCCTTAAGGCCCATTTGACTTCACACTCCAGTATATCTGACTCTATGTGAGTGACCACACAATCATGGTTATCCAGGTCATTAAGACCTTTTTTATATAGTTCTTCAGTGTATTCTTGCTACCTCTTCTTAATCTCTTCTGCTTCTGTTAGGTCCTTACTGTTTTTGTCTTATATCATGCCCATCCTTTCTTGGGTAACTCTATGAAGCTATAAGCCATGCTGTGCAAGGCCATCCAAGACAGATGAAGAACTATGGATGGAAGTTTGAAACATTGTGTAGGAGGCAGTGACCAAAACCATCCCAAAGAAAAAGAAATACAAGAAGGCAAAGTGGTTGTCTGAGGAAGCTTTACAAATAGTTGAGGAAAGAAGAGAAGTAAAAGGCAAGGGAGAATGGGAAAGATATACCCAATGAATGCAGGGCTCCACAGAATATCAGAGAAATGAGAAGGCCTTCTTAAGTGAACAATACAAAGAAATAGAGGAAAACAATAGAATGGGAAAGACTAAAGATCTTCTTTATGGCTGAGTAATATTCCGCTATGTATATATGT
>NW_011479507.1:0-812 GCF_000754665.1 Bison bison bison | reverse complement strand
ATATTGAACTTCATGAGCTGTTTGTATATTTTGGAAATTAATCCCTTGTCTGTTATTTTGTTTGCAAATATTCTCTCCCTTTCTGTAGGTTGTCTTTTCGTTGGTTTCCTTTGCTGTGTAAAAGCTTTTAATTTGAACTAGATCCCATTTGTTTATTTTTGTTTTATTTTCATTACTCTAGGAAGTGGATCAAAATAGACTGCTGCAACTTATGTCAAAGAGTGTTCTACCTATGTTTTCCTCTAGGAGTTTTAGACTATCAGGTCCTACATTTAGATCTTTAATTCATTTTCGAGTTTATTTTTATGTACAGTGTTGGATAATGTTCTAGTTTCGTTCTTTTACATGGAACTGTCCAGTTTTCCCAGCACCACTTATTGAAGATTGTCTCTTCTCCATTGTATCTTTTTGCCTCCTTTGTCATCAATTAATTGACCATAGGTATGTGGGCTTTCTGTCCTTTTCCATTGATCTATAAGTCTGTGTTTGTAAAAGTAAATCAATATTTGTTAATTATGTAAAATGAATAATTTCTGGAAAATTCTTACAACTCTACAACAATGACATTGAAGAACTATTGAAGAACTACCACTATTTCAACAATATGGATGAGTATCAAGCCAAATGTTGATCAAAAGACAGTAAAAATTATATACCTATTCATTCTATTTATATAAAATTTAAAAGCATGTAAGATTATATTAGAAGTCAGGATGCTGTTACCTTTGGAGAGGTAATAGTAATAACACAAAGATTGTGCTTCTGTGTTTCTGGTCATGTATTGTTTCACCTATGTCAGGATCATGTGAATC
>NW_011479506.1:13495-15556 GCF_000754665.1 Bison bison bison | reverse complement strand
TATCTGTGATTCCATTTTGATTTCAAGATTTTGGATCAATTTCACTATCATTATTTGGAATTCTTTATCAGGTAGATTCCCTATCTCTTCCTCTTTAGTTTGGTTTGGTGGGCTTTTATCCTGTTCCTTTATCTGCTGAGTATTCCTCTGTCTCTTCATCTTGTTTAAATTGCTGAGTTTGGGGTGTCCTTTCTGTATTCTGGCAGTTTGTGGAGTTCTCTTTATTGTGGTGTTTCCTCGCTCTGTGTGGGTTTGTACAGGTGCCTTGTCAAGTTTTCTTGGTTAGGGAAGCTTGTGTCGGTGTTCTGGTGAGTGGAGCTGTATTTCTTATCTCTCCTTTCGAAGACTTGGGTTGCTTTTCTGAGTGCCTGATGTCCTCTGTCGGCTTTCAGAAGTTGTTTTGTGGAATTTACTCGGCGTCTAAATGTTCTTTTGATGAATTTGTGGGGGAGAAAGTGTTCTCCCCGTCCTACTCCTCCGCCATCTTAGCTCCTCCCTCAGTCACCTTTTTAAATAGTAGTTATGATCCTTTGACACTATGTTTGGCTTTTGCAATTCTGTGGAATTTTCTTTTTCTTTTTTTTTTCCTCTTTTATAACTTTAATTTTTTAAACCTATTAACATTTTTCTACATTTATTCCTTTGTGTGCTTTACCTAATGTTTATTTCCCTTCACAGTTAATTTTTAACATATATGAATCTTCTTTATCTATTTCTGTTTAATTTTGCATACCTATTCTTACTTTCTTTCTTTTCCTCTTAACATATTTGTTAATTTTATTTTCATTGCTGTATTCTCCAATTGCCATCTTTATTTAGCTTTGTCTTCCAGTTGGTGTTTTAGTTAGTTTTGTTCTTAACTGGTAAGTAAAATTTTTTATTTCCTTTGTTTTTGCTCAGTCAATCTGAACTTTATTTTTGTTGGGCTGTTTTGACTTTGCTCATGGGTGAATATGTATATGTGTATTATTCCATTATTTAAATTATTATTTGCCTTATTTTGTAACTGCCATTTGTCTGGGGTTCATCATTGGTTTCTCCTTTTGGAACATTTATTTAATCTCACTTAATGCCATAACAAATCACTTGTGAAATCTTCTTTCCTGACCAGATATCAACCCCTCACCCTCTGGAGTGGGAGCATTGACTCCAAGACCTTACCCTAGAGTACCAGAGAACTAATCCTACAGTGAATCAAATAGTGAGAACTCACACAAAGGAAACTACTTGAATATAAGACCCATTACCACCAAACCACCAGTAGCATCTTGTGCAGGACGCCTCATCCAACAAAGAAAAAAATACATATAATTAAACAGACAGGATTACTACCTCACTCAGACTTGCCCATGAGAGGAAAAACAAGCAACAAAAACTCAGCACAAATCTCATCCCAGGTGGCTCAGTGGGAAAAAATCTGCCTGCAATACAGGAGACCTGAGTTTGATCCCTGTGTCAGGAAGATCCACTGGTGAAGGGAACAACAACCCACTCCAGTATTCTTGCCTTGTAAATCCCTTGGAGAGAGGAGCCTGGAGGTCTATAGCCCAAGGGGTCGCAAAGAGTCAGACATGACTGAGCATGAGCCACCATACGAAGCTTATACAAAACTCTGGACCAACGTTAGGAGGGAGGAAACCAAAAGCAAGAAAGAATTCAACCTTGAAGACTGAAAAAAAGAGACCTCAAGTACAATAAGTTAAAAAAATAATAATAAAGAAAAGTCAGAGAAATACTAAACAAAGGAAGGAAAAAACAGAAAACAAAAGTTCAAATAAATGAAGAGGAAAGAGGTAAATTATATGAAAAACAATTTAGAATAATGATAGTAAAGATGATCAAAAACCTTGGAAACAAAATGGAAAAAAAAATGCAAGAATCAATTAACAAAGACCCAAAAGAATTAAAGACAAAACACACAGAGAGAAACAACATAATTACTGCAATTAAAAATATTATAGAAGGAATAAATAGCAGAATATCTGAAGAAGAAGAATTAATCAGTGGGCTGGAAGTGGGTAAAAATAACTTCTAAAGAGCAGAATAAAGTAAAAAGAATGA
>NW_011479506.1:9673-10609 GCF_000754665.1 Bison bison bison | reverse complement strand
AGAAGGGGATGACAGAGGATGAGATTGCTGGATGGCATCACTGACTCGATGGACATGAGTCTGAGTGAACTCCAGGAGTTGGTGATGGACAGGGAGGCCTGGCATGCTGTGATCCATGGGGTCACAAAGAGTCAGACACGACTGAGAGACTGAACTGAACTGATACTATATTGGTGTATTTTTGTATTTTTTTGTGTGTGTGTGACTTACTTCACTCTGAATAATAGGATCCAGTATCATCCACCTCCTTAGAACTGATGCAACTACGTTCTTTTTAATAGCTGAGTGATACTGCATTTTGTATATGTATCACTACTGTCTATTTTTTTAATTTTTTAAAATATAAATTTATTTAAATAGGAGGCTAGTTATTTTACAATATTGTATTGGATGTGCCATACATCAATATGAATCCACCATGGATGTACACGTGTTCCCCAACCTCAACCCCTCTCCCACCTCCCTCCCCATACCATCCCTCTGGGTCATCCCAGTGCACCAGCCCCGAGCATCCTGTGTCATGCATCAAACCTGTACTGGAGATTCGTTTCACATATGATAATTTACATGTTTCAATGCCATTCTCCCATATCATCTCACCCTTGCCCTCTCCCACAGAGTCCAGAAGACTGTTCTATACATCTGTGTCTCTTTTGCTGTCTCGCATACAAGGTTATTGGTATCATCTTTCCAAATTCCATATATATGCATTAGTATACTGTATTGGCAGAGAAGGCAATGGCACCCGACTCCAGTACTCTTGCCTAGAAAATCCATGGATGGAGGAGCCTGGTAGGCTGCAGTCCATGGGGTCGCTAAGAGTTGGACACGACTGAGCGACTTCACCTTCACTTTTCTCTTTCATGCATTGGAGAAGGAAATGGCAACCCACTCCAGTGTTCTTGCTTGGAGAATCCCAGGCATGGGGGAGCCTGA
>NW_011479506.1:9168-9573 GCF_000754665.1 Bison bison bison | reverse complement strand
GGCTGCCGTCTATGGGGTCGCACAGAGTTGGGCACAACTGAAGCGACTTAGCAGCAGCAGCAGCATACTGTATTGGTGTTTTTTCTTTCTGGATTACTTCATTCTGTATAATAGGCTCCAGTTTCATCCACCTCATTATAACTGACTCAAATGTATTACTTTTAATGGCTGAGTAATGCTCCATTGTGTATATATACCACAGCTTTCTTATCCATTAGTCTACTGATGGACACCTAGGTTGCTTCCATGTCTTGGCTATTATAAACAGTGCTGCAATGAACACTGGAATACGCGTCTCTTTCAATTCTAGTATCCTCAGTGTGTATGCCAGAAGTGGAATTGCTGGGTCCTATGGTAGTTCTATTTCCAGTTTTTTAAGGAATCTCCACACTGTTCTCAGTAGTG
>NW_011479506.1:4277-6082 GCF_000754665.1 Bison bison bison | reverse complement strand
AAAAGGTGAAATTCATTGTTTTGGGGTGAAATGTCCTATAGATATCTATTAGGTCTAACTGGTCTATTGTATCATTTAAAATTGTGTTTCCTTGTTAAGTTTCTGTTTAGTTGATCTATCATCTATCCATAGGTGTGATTGGGATATTAACATCTCCCACTATTATTGTGTTATTGTTAATTTCCCCTTTCATACTTGTTAGAATTTGTCTTACATTATGGTGGTGCTCCTATGTTGGGTGCATATATAGTTATAATTGTTATATCTTCTTCTTCATCCTTTGATCATTATGTAGTGTCCTTCTTTGTCTCTTTTCACAGCCTTTGTGTTAAAGACTGTTTTATCTGATATGAATATTGCTACTCCTACTTTCTTTTGGCCTTTATTTGTGTGGAATATATTTTTCCAGCCTTTCACTTTCAGTCTGTATGTGTCCCTTGTTTTGAGGTGGGTCTCTTGTAGACAACATGTATAGGGGTCTTGTTTTTGTATCCATACAGCCAGTCTTTGTCTTTTGGTTGGGGCATTCAACCCATTTACATTTAAGGTAATTATTGATAAGTATGACCCCGTTGCCATTTACTTTATTGTTTTTGATTCAAGTTTATACACCCTTTCTATTTTTCCTGTCTAGAGAAGATTCTTTAGCATTTGTTGGAGAGCTGGTTTGGTGGTGCTGAATTCTCTCAGCTTTTGCTTGTCTGTAAAGCTTTTGATTTCTCCCTCATATTTTAATGAGATTCTTGCTGGGTACAGTGATCTGGGCTGTAGGTTTTTTTTTTTTTTTTCATCACTTTAAATATATCCTACCATTCCCTCCTGGCCTGAAGAGTTTCTATTGAAAGATCAGCTGTTATCCTTATGGGAATCCCCTTGTGTGTTATTGGTTGTTCTTCCCTTGCCGCTTTTAATATTTTTTCTTTGCTTTTTATATTTGGTAATTTGATTAATTTGTGTTTGGTGGTGTTCCACCTTGGGTTTATCCTGTTTAGGACTCTCTGGGTTCCTTGGACTTGGGTCACTATTTCCTTCCCCATTTTAGGGAAGTTTTCAAGTATTATCTCCTCAAGTATTTTCTCATGGTCTTTCTTTTTGTCTTCTTCTGGGATTCCTATAATTCGAATGTTGGGGCATTTAACATTGTCCCAAAGGTCTCTGAGATTGTCCTCTTTTCTTTTAATTCATTTTTCTTTTTTCCTCTCAGTTTCATTTATTTCTACCATTCTATCTTCTACCTCAATTATCCTATCTTGTGTCCCCATTATTCTACTGTTGGTTCCATGCAGAAGTTTTTGATCTTATTTATTGCACTATTCATTATATATTGACTCTTTTTTATTTCTTCTACATCCTTATTAACCCTTTCTTGCATCTTCTCCATCCTTGTCTCCAGGCTATTTATCTGTAACTCCATTTTGTTTTCAAGATTTTCGATCATTTTCACTATCATTATTTGGAATTCTTTATCAGATAGATTCCCTATCTCTTCCTCTTTTGTTTGGTTTGGTGGGCATTTATCCTGTTCTTTTACCTGCTGGGTATGTCTCTGCCTCTTCATCTTGTTTATATTGCTGTGTTTGGTGTTGCCTTTCCGTATTCTGGCAATTTGTGGAGTTCTCTTTATTGTGGAGTTTCCTCACTGTGGGTGTGGTTAGACGGGTGGCTTGTCAAGGTTTCCTGGTTAGGGAAGCTTGTGTCGGTGTTCTGGTGGGTGGAGTTGGATTTCTTCTCTCTGTAGTGCAATGAAGTGTCCAGTAATGAGTTATGAGATGTCAATGGGTTTGGAGTGACTTTGGGCAGCCTGC
>NW_011479506.1:0-824 GCF_000754665.1 Bison bison bison | reverse complement strand
ATTAATTCTATGTCAGTTGCTTCACTTGCTATTATTTTCTCCCTTTCTGAAGGATGTCTTTTCACCTTGCTTATAGTTTCATTTGTGGTGCAAAATCTTTTAAGTTTAATTAGGTCCCATGTGTTTATTTTTATTTCCATTACTCTGGAAGGTAGGTCACAGGAGATTCTGGTGTGATTTATGTCAGAGCGTGTTTTGCCTATGTTCTCCTCTAGGAGTTTTATAGTTTCTGGTCTTACATTTAGATCTTTAATCCATTTTGAGTTTATTTTTGTGTATGGTATTAAAAAGTGTTCTAATTGCATTCTTTTACAGGTGGCTGACCAGTTTTCCTAGCATCACTTGTTAAAGAGATTGTCTTTTCTCCATTGTATATTATTGCCTCCTTTGTAAAAGATAAGGTGGTCATAGGGGCGTGAATCAATCTCTGGGCTCTCTATTTTGTTCCATTGATCTAAATTTCTGTCTTTGTGTCAGTACTGTACTGTCTTGATGACTGCAGCTTTGTAGTAGAGTCTGAAGTCAGGCAGATTGATTCCTCCAGTTGCATTCTTCGTTCTCAAGATCACTTTGGCTATTCGAGGTTTTTTGTTTTTGTTTTTTTGTATTTTCATACAAATTGTGAAATTGTTTGTTACAGTTCTGTGAAAAATACAGTTGGTACCTTGATAGGGATTGCATTGAATCTATAGGTTGCTTTGTGTAGTTTACTCATTTTCACTATATTGATTCTTCCAATCCATGAACATGGTATATTTCTTCATCTATTTGTGTCATCTTTGATTTCTTTCTTCAGTGTTTTATAGTTTTCTATATATAGGTTT
>NW_011479505.1:9754-11096 GCF_000754665.1 Bison bison bison | reverse complement strand
CTCCACACTGTTCTCCATAGTGACTGTACTAGTTTGCATTCCCACCAACAGTGTAAGAGGGTTCCTTTTTCTCCACACCCTCTCCAGCATTTATTGTTTGTAGATTTGGGATAGCAGCCATTCTGACTGGTGTGAAATGGTACCTCATTGTGGTTTTGAATTGCATTTCTCTGATAATGAGTGATGTTGAGCATCTTTTCATGTGTTTGTTAGCCATCTGTATGTCTTCTTTGGAGAAATGTCTGTTTAGTTCTTTGGCCCGCTTTTTGATTGGGTCGTTTAGTTTTCTGGAATTGAGCTGAAGGAGTTGCTTGTATATTTTGTGATTAATTTTTTGTCAGTTGCTTTGTTTGCTATTATTTTCTCCCATTCTGAAAGCTGTCTATTAACCTTGCTTATAGTTTCCTTCGTTATGCAAAAGCTTTTAAGTTTAATTAGGTCCCATTTGTTTATTTTTGCTTTTATTTCCAATATTCTGGGAAGTGGGTCATAGAGGATCTTGTTGTGATTTATGTCGAGAGTGTTTTACCTGTGTTTTCCTCTAGGAGTTTTACAGTTTCTGGTCTTATGTTTAGACCTTTAATCCATTTTGAGTTTATTTTTGTGTATGGTGCAGAAAGCGTTCTAGTTTTATTTTTTTACAAGTGGTTGACCAGTTTTCCCAGAACCACTTGTTAAAGAGATTGTCTTTTTGTCCATTGTATATTCTTGCCTCCTTTGTCAAAGATAACGTGTCCATAGGTGTGTGTATTTATCTCTGGGCTTTCTATTTTGTTCCACTGGTCTATATTTCTGTCATTGTGCAGACAATAGGATTGAACTGAATCTATAGATTACTTTGGGTAGTATACTCAATTTCACTATATTGATTATTCCAATCCTTGAACATGGTATATTAGGTCCAACTGGTCTACTATATCATTTAAAGTTTGTGTTTCCTTGTTAATTTTCTGTTTAGTTCATCTATCCATAGATGTGAGTTGGGTATTAAAGTCTCCCAGTATTATTGTGTCATTGTTAATTTCCCCTTTCATACTTGTTAGCCTTTGCCCTACATATTGCGGTGCTCCTATGTTGGGTGCGTATATATTTATGATTGTTATATCTTGTCCTTGGATTGATCCTTTGATCATTATGAAGTGTCCTTCTTTGTCTCTTTTCACAGCCTTTATTTTAAAGTCTATTTTCTTTGATATGCGTATTGCTACTCCTGCTTTCTTTTGGTCTCTATTTGCATGGAATATCTTTTTCCATCCCTTCATTTTCAGTCTGTATGTGTCCTTTGTTTTGAGGTGAGTCTCTTGTAGACAACATATATAGGGGTCTTGTTTTTGTATCCATT
>NW_011479505.1:4820-5565 GCF_000754665.1 Bison bison bison | reverse complement strand
CTGACTCGATGGACGTGAGTCTGAGTGAACTCTGGGAGTTGGTGATGGACAGGGAGGCCTGGCGTGCTGTGATTCATGGGATTGCAAAGAGTTGGACAAGACTGAGCGACTGATCTGATCTGATTTGATCTCAATAAATTATAAAAATGAATATTAAAGGAATAATAGAGGACTTAAAAATAAAAATAAATTTAAAAAATGATAATAGTAAAAATATATCTAGGAATTTCTCTGGAGCTCTTGTTGACAGTGTGGGTTCAGTTCAGTTTCATAGTTCCTTGATGTGGCTTATACTTCTCAAGATCTATAGGCCCCTTCCAGTGTAGTTGGTGCTAATTACAGGGTTTTAATCTGTTGCACCTCTCAATTCCAAAGTGGTTCCCTCTGTTTATTTTAGCTTCTTCTCTTTGCTGGTCTCTTCAGTGTCTCATTTCTGCCCTGACACAAGGGGGCGATGGTGGTCATTTATTTAAGCTCACTTTTTCAGTCATGCTTTGGGGAGGGAGGAACACTGCAAACAAATATCACTGGTGTGTTTGGGGAGTGGTCACAGTGGTTCAGCCGCACTGGGGTTGCCCCTGATCACGGCGTGTGTGCTTTTGTAGTCTACACTCCTCAGGCTCTAGGTTGCTCTGCCAGGAACTGTCTGAGGCAGGCCCTGGGTTGCCTGCACTTCCCAGGTCTAAGCCACTCAGGTTCAGGTTCTTGGGTACTCTACAAAGGTACAGACTCGATTGGGCCTGTG
>NW_011479505.1:0-956 GCF_000754665.1 Bison bison bison | reverse complement strand
TTCTTCTTTCTCAAGACTGCTTTGGCTATTTGGGGTCTCTTGTGTTTCCATATGAATTGTGAAATTTTTTGTTTTAGTTCTGTGAAAAATGCCATTGGTAATTTGATAGGGATCACATTAAATCTGTAGATTGCATTTGATAGTATAGTCGTTTTCACAATATTGATTTTTCCTACCCAGGAACATGGAATATCTCTCCATTTGTTTATACCATCTTTGATTTCTTTTATGAGTGTCTTATAATTTTCTGTGTACAGTTCTTTAATCTCCTAAGATAAGTTTATTCCTAGATATTAAATTATTTTTGTTGCAATGGTGAATGTGATTGATTCCTTAATTGCTCTTTCTGATTTTTTGTTGTTCGTATATAGAAATGCAAGGGTTTTCTGTGTATTGATTTTCTGTCCTGCAAGTTTGCTAAATTCACTGATTAGCTCTAATAATTTTCTGATACTATCTTTAGGGTTTTCTGTGTACAGTAACATGTCATCTGCAAACAATGAGAACTTTACTTTTTCTTTTCTGATCTGGATTCCTTTTATTTCTTTTTCTTCTCTGATTGCTGTGGCTAAAACTTCCAGAACTATGTTGAATAACAGTGGTGAAAGTGGACACCTTGTCTTGTTCCTGATCTTAGGGGGAGTGCTTTCAGTTTTTTAGCATTGAAAATAATGTTTGCTGTAGGCTTATCAGATATGGCCTTTACTATGTTGAGGTAGGTTCCTTCTATGCCCATTTTTTGAAGAGTTTTAATTATAAATGGGCTCTGAATTTTGTCAAAGCCTTTTTCTGCATCTATTGAGATGATCATATGGTTTTTATCTTTCATTTTGTTAATATGGTGTATCATGTTGTTTGATTTGTGTATACTGAAGGATCGTTGCATCCCTGGAATAAACCCAACTTGATCATGGTGTATGAGCTTTTTGATGTATTGCTGAATTCTTTTTGCTAAC
>NW_011479504.1:13900-15100 GCF_000754665.1 Bison bison bison | reverse complement strand
TTAAGAAGTAGAGCATTATCAGTGCACTTGAAAACTGCTACACCCTCATGATAGGAAGGAACTGTACCGAACTGTGTGTTCACTGTCCTCTTGCTCTTTTCAGTTTTAAAAATCACATACATATGTATGTGTGTGTGTATATATATATATATATATATTTATAAAGATATTGTTTGTATTTGCATGTTTTTCACTTCATAGGGATGGAATAATACTGTGACTTTCTTTATTTTATTAACGGTATATTTCTGAGGTCCTTTTATGTCATTGCATGTATTTTATTCATTTTCAGTATTGTATCCCATTGTATGCATATTTTATAATTTAAATTTTTCCTATCAAAGAATAAATGGTTTGTTCTCAGGTTTTGGCATTATAAATGCTGCTGTGAAACATTTTCCTTCTTTATTTACGTTAACTTTTAATTAGAGGATAATTTCTTTGTAATATTGTTCTTGGTTTCTGACATATATCAACATGAGGCAGCCATGGGTATACCTATGTCTCCTTCCTCTTCAGTTTCCCTCCCTGAAACATTCTTGTAGATGTTTCTTGTACATGTTCAAGAATTTTTCTAGGGTATGTGTATAGGAGAGGAAGTTACTTGATGATAGAGAATAAGCATATTCAGCTTTTCCAAAGAATTCATATCAGTGTATCAGCAGAGTGTAAAAGTTTTGTTACTCCTCATCTTCACCAACGTTTATTAACAGACTTTTAATTTATTATAAATTTTGTTGTAAAATTCATATCATTATGTTTTTATTTTGTGTTTCTCTGCTTAAAATTGGTTTGCGGCTTTTCTTGTTTCCCCTCCAAACACACAGCTAAAGACTTTTATTGGGAAAAGGAAGTTGACTGAAAAGTGGGCCCCAACATCCTCACTGCCTGACACAGCCAGAGCCTCCTCCACAAAGTCCAGGAAAGAAGGGACCACCCTCAGTAGGCTCAGATGTAGAGGTCAAAGTCAGTCTGTTTGGATTTCTAGAACTGGTGACGAGGAGGATCCGGCTTCCAGCAATAAATCCCATCCTGAAAGTAGCCTTCATGAGGGGAACTGGGCTACCTATCCCGCGTTTTGCCCCCTTTGCCTCCCCCTCAAGTTCCCAGATGCCTCAGTGTCCAGCCACTGTCTCTCTTGGCAACATCAGCTCTAGACTTCCCTCCAGTAGGGCTTGGGTGCTCATTGGAATCTGGCCA
>NW_011479504.1:8799-10831 GCF_000754665.1 Bison bison bison | reverse complement strand
AACTATATTGGAAAAGAATATGAAAAAGAATATTTATGTATAACTGAGTCACTTTCCTATACAGCTGTACTTCCATAAAATTTTTAAAAATAGAGAATTAGGTATTTTCATGGTAAACAAAATTTTTTTTCCATTTTAACATAAAAGTCTGAACTCTTGCTTGCTTATGTAGATGTATATAAGAAAAATACAGAATGCTCTTACCAACATATTTTGTGTGTAATACAAACAGTTGGTTGATCTGGAACAGAACTCAGTTAAGTGATTGTCTATATTATAAGGCTATATCCCGATCAATTGGTAGAATTTTTTTTTGAAAAGCAGTAAGTCATCCCTTTATTGAATGTTCCCTGTGTGGTAGAAGAGCTACAGATGATGCCATCACTGCCCTAGTTGATTTTATACTCTGGCTGAGTTGTGTAGTAGACATTTGCTGGGTGCCTTTACAGGATACATTCTCTTCCTAACAAGACTCAAATTTTCCTCGTTATATCCACCCCTGTCCTTCATAGACTATGTGTTTCAGGTTACCTAATGAGGGTGAGTTTTAATTCTTTTGTTTGGAATACTGCTAAGATGTCTGTGTGTCCCTTTGGAGATTAATAAGAAATATGTAGTCTTAATCGTAGCTGGCAACTGTATGATTGCCAAGAGAAGAACCAGTTTTAGGATAAAGCTGACACTGAGGATGTCAGAGCAGAAAGATGTAAGGAAATTGAGTCCTTGAAACATCATTGAAGTATTGGGTCAACCAATATCTGGATGATCCAGTTAAGTGAGAAAATAAATCTACTTTTTGTTTAAGTCAGTTTGCATTGGGTTTTCTGTTTATTCCAGCATAAAATCTTATATGTTCATAAATCAATTGAAGAACAATAAATGACAATATATAAAATACACAGTCCAGTGCTAGATATACTAAACCACTAGCAGCATCAGCATCATTCCAGGGAACTTGATAGAAATGCAAATTTTCAGGCCTCAAACTTTCTGATTCAAACTGCAGGTGAGGCTCAGGAATCTTAGTTTTAACAAGCCCTACAGGGGATTCTGAGGTATGCTAAGGTTTGAAAACCACTACCCCAGAAGTTTGGGAAAGGAAGACTTCATGGAGAGGGTGAGAGAGACTAAATATAGCAGCAAGATAGACTTTTGAAAGGAAGACGTATGAACCAGAGTGAATAAAGGCACAGAGGTAGGAATGAATGTTATTTATTGAGCATTATCTGGCTAGTTGTGACTTTAATAAAATAGTGAAGGGTTAAAATTGCCTGGGAAGTAGGGTAGTAGAGAGTTGGTGGCTGACATTGTTTTTATTTTTTGTCCTGTTACTCTCATTTTATCTGAACTCATTAAAAGTTCCTGAGCAATAGAATGAAATGTTGCTACTCTCCATTGCAGGCAGTATATGTTGAGATCAATCTGACTGGACTAGAGCCATAGAAAATTAAGAGCATCATGTCACAACACGAGGATGGTCTAGTCCTACTTGTGTTGGTGTCAGGTAGATAGAGAAGCCTCCTTCCTGTATGTCAAAATTTTGTTTGAAGGGAATTACTTTTATCTTGTCAAAATCTGACACAGGGTGACACCAGCAGTAAGAATTTAACCTGCCCTGGCTTTATGAGATTTTGGGTATAAATCTTTGTGTTCTTCCTCCTTCCTTGCCATATTTTGTGGGAGAAGTTTCCACCTTAAACACTGATGTCCTGTCCAAGGTTGTCCACCACCTGCCCATACTGCAGGCTCTGTTTGACAATGTGTGCTCGGATGGAACTGTTTACATTTCACCTTTTCCCTAAAGTACTGTGAGCCATGCATAATGACGCAGCCTGTGGAATTATGGAATGGGAGCTCACTTCGGTTCATAGGGAGTGCTAGAAAATGAGAGAGAAGCATTTTATAGGCTGAAATGCTAACTGCTGCAATAAACCAAACTCTAGATCTTAAAGTCTAAGTCTTTCCCAGACTTGTCTAGACCTAAGTTTATGGTGGTAGTGGTGTGTGTGTGTAAGTGACAGGGGGTGTTGAA
>NW_011479504.1:4546-5122 GCF_000754665.1 Bison bison bison | reverse complement strand
CAGGCACTCTGTCTATCAGATCTAGTCCCTTAAATCTATTTCTCACTTCCACTGTATAATCATAAGGGATTTGATTTGGGTCATACATGAATGGTCTAGTGGTTTTCCCTACTTTCTTCAATTTAAGTCTGAATTTGGCAATAAGGAGTTCATGATCTGAGCCACAATCAACTCCCAGTCTTGTTTTTGCTGACTATAGAGCTTCTCCATCTTGTGCACATTTCCTAAGGAAAATGAGTCTGTTGGTTTACTCCTTTCCCAGAGGTAATGTTCAGAGTATAGGGACCATACGTGACTGTCCAATCAGGGCTGCACTAAATTCTGTAGATGAAAAGGTGGTGGTGGTGGTGAGGTCTGGTGTTTGTTCTTTATCAGTGGGCCTTGGATGTTGAAATAATCAGTTAGGGATCATGAGTGCAACATGGGCAGGAACTCCTTCATGGCAAAGAAGTTGGCTGTTGCTCTTAGGAGAGCTGGCTTCTGCTTCACAGAGTAGGATAAGGAGGCAGGCAGGTAGAAGCCTGATCAGAGAGGAGCTTACAAGAAGATTACATTATACAGTGTCAAGGCTGTATA
>NW_011479504.1:0-819 GCF_000754665.1 Bison bison bison | reverse complement strand
CAAAGTTGTAGAATTGGTCTTTCTGATTCCATGGCTGATTCTCTTCCTATAACATCACACTGTCTCTAACAAGAATCCAGTGAAACCAGCCCATCTCTTTTGCACTTTCATACATATTAGGCTTCATGGATGGTGACATATACATCCAGCAAGATACAGAAATGAGGATACTTTTGGGAGGACATCCCTATGAAAGAATTTGATCAGAACTGGAGCTCCACTACACATCAATGCTAAGGGGAAAAAGGCCCCTGTTTTCCATCTAATGATCTATTTTGTACAACCAGAGTAGATTTCCGGCAGCCAAGGCTGACCTTACATGGAAGCAGAGTTGATGACTACTTCCATGGTATGAACTAAAGGGACTGGGGATGCTACCTTCCCGTCAACACTAGTAGAGATTTATTTTTTATTCATCTCTACTGAGAGATAAGTATAACTTTTTATTTTGAAATAATTAAAGACCATGGGAAGTTACAAAAATAGTACAGAGAGTTTCTTGTGCACTCTGCTTAGCTTCCTCTAATGTTAATCTTACATAAAATTGTTGAATAATTTCAAAACCAGGAATCTGACATTGGTATAATACTGTTAACTAGACTACAAGACTGATTTAAGTTTTATTAGTTTCTGCATATACTTATTTATGTCTCTCTGTGTGTAGTGTTTGTGCAGTCAAAGTCGTTTCAGTCATATCCAACTCTGTGTGACCTATGGACCATAGCACGCCAGGCTCCTCTGTTTATAGGATTTTCCAGGCAAGAATACTGGAGTAGGTTGCCATTCCCTTCTCCAGGGGATCTTCCTGACCCAGGGATC
>NW_011479503.1:9573-10301 GCF_000754665.1 Bison bison bison | reverse complement strand
GTGTATTTTTGCCACCTCTTCTTAATATCTTCTGCTTCTGTTAGGTCCATACCATTTCTGTCCTTTATTTTGAACCACTAAACCATTCAGGTATAACCTAAATCAAATCCCTTATGATTATACTGTGAAAGTGACAAATAGATTCAAGTGATTAGATCGGATAGATAGAGTGCCTGAAGATCTATGGACAGAGGTTCCTGACATTGTACAGGAGGCAGTGATCAATACCATCCACAAGAAAAAGAAATGCAAAAAAGCAAAATGGTTGTCTGAGGAGGCCTTACAAATAGCTGAGAAAAGTAGAGAAGCGAAAGGCAAAGGAGAAAAGGAAATATATACCCATTTGAATGCAGGGGTCCAAAGAATAGCAAGGAGAGGTAAGAAAACCTTCCTCAGGGATCAATGCAAAGAAATAGAGGAAAACAATAGAATGAGAAAGACTAGACATCTCTTCAAGAAGACAACAGATTAGGAAGAAATATTTATAGTATATCCAGAATACACAGAGCATTCTTATAACTCAAAAAAGGGAAGATAAACACCTCCATAAAAATTAGGAACATATTTTCACTGTTGTTTCACAAACATAAATAAATTGCCAACAATCACATGAAAAGATGTTCAAAACCATCAATTATCACAGAAATGCATTTTATAACCATAATTCCCAGGTGGTCAGTGGTAAAGAATCCATCTGCCAAACAGGAAACTAGGGTTCAATCCCTAGG
>NW_011479503.1:4369-6307 GCF_000754665.1 Bison bison bison | reverse complement strand
ACACAATGATAGATTATATTTCCTAATCTCATTGTATCAACTGTGGTTATACAAATGAGATCTAGCCAACAAACTGTGAGAGGAAATAAGGGTGCTATATTAATTCCTGCTGCATTAGAATCTCTCAAGTGTATTCATGCTCCATCCCCGTTTCAGCTGATTTGAATGAAAATTACCATGGAGACGAAGGTGGCCAAGTATAATGACAGCAAAGTCTTTGCCAGCCTGGAACGATTGTAGAAGAATCAACTTCCCCAACCAGAAACATTCTTTTACATTTTTAAACGAGCAAGAAACGAATCTATATTTTAATCAGGCCATTATACATTTGGCTATATATTCATTCAGCAGCAGGAGATAGCCTAACCTCAGCCCTATTTAGCATAATTATTAATGAAATGATTACTTATTGGTTGCTATACTAGAAAAAATATAAACCCTTAGAAGTGCATTTTTTTTTTTAGAAACATGCATTTTTTTTGCTGGCATATTTAACAATACCTAGGTCACATCCCTCTGGCACTAAAAAAGTCAACATTATCGAACTACAAAATGTCTTCGCCCTCGGCTGTCCTAGGCAGCATGCAAGTCCCTGCACAGGGGAATACCCAACCGCATCACTACTAACAATCCCCCCAAGCCCTCTTGACAAAATCGTCCTGGAGTTTGTGGAAAGCAAAACATTCATTTTACCTAATTCACTCATATACTTCTTATACGAAAATAAGGATAACTACATGATGCATGTTTTCCAATTTGTTACAGATCTTAAGAAGTTTAGATCTGTGTTTCATGAGAGCTATCCTCAGACACAGTTTTTTTAACATACTCCATTCCTTCTACCACTTGGTTTACATGTTTTAGCCAAAGATCAGATCTCTCCTCTTAGAAAACGTATACTTCTCTGTATAGTGCCTTGCATCTTTCTCAGAAGCAAGACATTGGATATGCATATACTTGCATATTTCCCTTTCTCCTTCAATTCTTCTCAACATTCTCCATGATCTCTAAAGTTTCCCCCCAATAATTTCAAACCTGCCTGTTCCATATTATTTTTACTTATTTGAAACCATCCATAGTTACCAGAAGAAGGCTTTGAGTTTAGCAATCAGATTAACAACCCAGAAGTAGTAGAGTTTGGGAAGAACATATGCAATTACTTTTATCTAATTTGTTTCACTTTTTCTATTTTATTCAGCGCTCCCATTTCATTTAGTCTACATTTTCCAATTTATCCATCTCTTTGTTGTTCTTTCTCAACTCTTTATCAAGCATGAAAGCTTTTGTATACATATATATATAAACAGTATATATTTTAGAAAATTAAAAATGAAAATGAAATGGTACAAAAAGCAAAGAGTATCCAGTTACTTCTCATTGACCATGGAAGTAAAAGGCAGAATAAGACTTTAACTCAGTCATGGAATTCCATCAAGATTCTCTAGCCCAACTTATTTTTTCTTCCACCAGCCTGGATTCTTGGCATGGACACAGGGGAACTACACTAATTTTCACAGTGCGGTAAGAAACATCCCCAGGTAAAGCAAGTCACGCTGGGTACTTGCTTTCTGGTTAGAATGCTCTTTAAAGCTGAGGGAAACACTGGAGCAGTGACTCGGGGCATCTGTAGCTGCCCCTTCCTTCTCCAAAAGGAAGGCCTGAAGCTACCTTCCAACTTCCAAATGGAGATTTAAAAATGCCACCAGCAACATAGCTGAGCCTTCCCTTGGACAATTTGTCCCCATCCCTGGATGAAAGTGCCTCTGTGGGAGCTGTGGGATCCACCACTGAAGGCCAAGGGCCCTGGGAGGAGTCTTGCCAACCCATTCGTAGGCTAACGGGTATACAGACCTGGTCTTGGTTGTGGACCCTTTGGGCCCTTCTGGTCGTGGTCCCGGAGCTGCTGGAGAGCATGGTCTCAGGCACTTGCGCACAGAT
>NW_011479503.1:0-706 GCF_000754665.1 Bison bison bison | reverse complement strand
GGAGACTTGGGTTTGATCCCTGGGTTGGGAAGATCTCCTGGAGAAGGGAAAGGCTACCCACTCCAGTATTCTGGCCTGGAGAATCCCATGGACTATACAGTCCATGTGACTATACACTCGCAAAGAGTCGGGCACGACTAAGCAACTTTCACCCACTTACTCTGAAGAATATACCACGTTTCCTGTTACCCACTCAAGCCCCAGAACTATGCTATGCTTAGCATAGGTGCTATAGCATCAAAGGACCAGTGGTAATACAGCATGACCTTTGCTTGCTCTCTTTATTGAATTTCTACAGGAAGGGATTGCTTTTGAATGTATAAGCCATATCTGATTAAACATAAATTTGTTCAAAGTTCATTCAACAGTTACTAGAAGACTATTATGTTCTAGGACCTTAAGATACAATGTTAAATAAAACATAACAAGATCCTACCCTTCCTTTTGTTTTTCAGTCACTCAGTGATGTCCAACTCTTTGTGACCCCATGGACTGCAGGAGGCCAGGCTTCCCAGTCCTTCACCATTTCCCGGAGCTTGTTCAAACTCATGTCCATTGAGTCAGTGATGCCATCCAACCATCTCGGAAAGATCCTGATTCTGAGAAAGATTAAGGGCAGGAGGAGAAGGGGGCAACAGAGGATGACCCCTCACTGGGAAGTTGGTATTTAGGTGAGGACATGAAGGAGGCAAGGAAGTTGGCCAGG
>NW_011479502.1:4675-5200 GCF_000754665.1 Bison bison bison | reverse complement strand
AGAGGCAGGTCAGGTGGTCTGATATTCCCATCTCTTTTAAGAATTTTCCACAGTTTATTGTGATCCACACAGTCAAAGGCTTTGGTATAAACTGCCTACTAACTAGCAACCATTTGTTTTCTGCTGCCACATGTTATTATAGTGACACCATCCTATTCAATTAGAATGAGTTACTTAACATACAGTTACATGATGAACCCTATACTTAAGTGAGTTTCTCTGAGAGTGAAACTAAATAAAATTTACAGGGAACAAATTACATGCACCCTACTCAAAGATGCAGACTGCAATCTTTGAGATCTTCAAAGTCTGAAAAGGATTTGTTAACTAGGGAACGGTTTGCATGGGACATAGAAGTGTGGGGGAGCAATTAAAGAACCATAGAGCATTAGTACGAAGAAGGCAATGGCACCCCACTCCAGTACTCTTGCCTGGAAAATCCCATGGATGGAGGAGCCTGGTAGGCTGCAGCCCATAGGTCGCTAAGAGTCGGACACGACTGAGCGACTTCACTTTCACTTTTCA
>NW_011479502.1:0-1190 GCF_000754665.1 Bison bison bison | reverse complement strand
CACTGTTTCCATTGTTTCCCCATCTATTTGCCATGAAGTGATGGGACTGGCTGCCATAATCTTAGTTTTTTGAATGTTGAGTTTTAAGCCAGCTTTTTCACTCTCCTGTTTCACTTTCATCAAGAGGCACTTTAGTTCCTCTTCACTTTCTGCCATAAGGGTGGTGTCATGTATGTATCCTTTATTAAATATGTTCCCAGTCCTTGTCTCCATTGGCTTACTACCTTTCATTTATGTCAGAATTCCCCTTACTTGCATTAGCTTCATCTAGGTATAATTTAAAGAGATTCCCCTAAATATTAAATTGTTTCAGGATATGAAAGAGTCTGTCTTGATGCCGATCACTTCACACATCATTTTAGAGGCTTCAAATAACAGTAAGTCACTGAGTACTTACTATGTGCTGAGTACAAGATTTATTGGTGTAATCTTTACAATAGCACTATCAGTATTTGTATTTTACAGGTGAAAACAGGTAGACTTATAAGGTTTAAGTAATTTGTCCCAAGATGAATCTAATAAGTCCTGGAGTCAGGACTCATCTCCAGGGCTATCAAACAGAAGAGGACATCTACTTGACCACTATGCTACCTGTTCCTCCCACACTGACACCGCAGCCTGACAAGTCTTCGTCTTTTATGCAGGCCAGTAATCTATTGGGCACACGCATTCCAAATAATCTCTATCCATACTCTAGAGTAAAAATAATTATTCCACACTTACCCAGAATTCATTGGTTGGACACAAAATAAATCTGAACAGCATTTTCTTTTTTATTACTAAATCTTTTAAAAATAATATTCAGGAATTTTTTGACCTTTTGCAGTTTCATTAGTATCTTGAGGAGAGAGTCATTGTAGACCTTTCTCTGAAGGCTTCTATTCTCTTTCCTGGGAAGTAATAGATGACACAACCCTCAGTTCAATTCAGTGCAGTTCAGTCACTCAGTCGTGTTGGACTCTTTATGACCCCATGGACTGCAGCACGCCAGGCTTCCCTGCTCATCACCAACTCCTTGAGCTTATGCAAATTCATGTCCATCGAGTTGGTGATGCCATCCAACCATCTCATCGTCTGTCGTCCCCTTCTCCTGCCACCTTCAATCTTTCCCAGCATCAGAATCTTTTCCAATGAGTCAGTTCTTCACATCAGTTGGCCAAAGTATTGGAGCTTCAGCTTCAGCATCAGCA
>NW_011479501.1:19066-20797 GCF_000754665.1 Bison bison bison | reverse complement strand
TTCAGTTGTTATAATGTTTTAATCTCCTTCCTATCTGTGGTTATATCCTATTTTGCTTTCCTAATGTTGTGCATTTCCTTTTGTTTCTTATTTTTCCTGTTTTCTAATTCATCAATTTTGGAATTTAAATTCTTCTCTGGCTTTTTATAGGTTTACTGTGTAGTTCTTTTTCCAGTTCATTCACTGAGTTCTCAATTCCTTTATTTGAATTCTCATTTATTAATAAACTTTTTTCAAGTATAATTCTAACAATATCATTTAAGATACTACTATATGCTAAGAACCATGTTTCACATGAAATTATTTCAGTTACTTCTCACCGCAATGAGATAAGTACTGTTATCCACACTACAGATGAAGAAACAAAAGGTTAGAGAGAAGTTAAGGAACCTGCTGCCCAAGTTCAGAAGTGGGAATGGCTGCGATGTTGTTGGTAGGAGCACAGGCAGGCAATTATATCTGGGGAAAGAGTGTGTATATGTATGGCCAGTGGCTGACGTAGGCCAGACACCAGGAGGTGCTAAACCTTTTGATATGACCCTGAAGGAATACGGCTCAGTAGAGGGTCCACAGCAGAGTTTCTGAACACTTTTTCTACACCACACATTATATTTGTCTGGCAAAACCTGAACTCTGGTCAATTATCAACCATCTTCATGACTCTATGAGAGCTGAACTCTGCTGGAGAAAAATCAACTGCTATAATAAAAACTTAACATGTTCTTAACCAATTCCTTCAGATACAGGGTGTTTTTTGTTTTTTTGTTTTTTTTTTGTATGAATCAAATTTTCAGATACTAAATTTTCAGATATTTAAGTATAGGGGAAGAATTCTGTAGCACACATCCATTAGTAAAAAATGTTATAAAATGTTAAGGTTGTAAGGTTTTAAATCAGAAATGGGAAATAAGTTTCATGACCATCAACCTGAACCAAATGGTAGTGGCTTCCCTGAAAATGGAGAGGGGTTGTTTCTAAGGCCCTGTCTCAATGGAAAGCACACTGTATTTCACTCACAACATCTCCCCTGAGCATGATGTAAGAGCAACGGGGCAGCACCAGAGTCCCAGACTGGCATCTTGCAATAGGCAGCAATATACCCTAGGCAGTATTGCTGGTCTTATTCATTTTTTCCTGCTTAGCCTGGAGTTCTTTTCACTTAGTCATTTTCATCTAAAATGGGTAAATTAAGAGATCCACTCAAGTACAGAGGTTACAACTTTCAATACACCAGTATTTCAGGTTAACTAAATAAACCATTCCCATTTCAAAAGAACTTAATCAAATGAATATTCTTTCTTTCCAATTATGGTTTGGATCACTCAAACTCTGAAAAATGAGTATTGTGATAAGCAGACTAGAGCAGAGGAGAAGCAAATTTGGATCAGGGGGATTATATGAGTTAGGCAAGTTATGATTTTTTTTTTGAAAGGGAGTGTGCATGTGTGATTTTTAAAAGCTCTTAGGGGAGGAGAGAAGGGACACTAGAAATTAAAAATAGCCCTGAAAGAGGGTGAAAAATGTAGTATAGGAAATCTTACATGCTTGGAAATTTTGTCTATTATACATATACTCCATTTAATGCCACCATGCAGTGCTAATTATAATACTACTTAATCTCAGAAATATTTTTCTAAGTGGCATATACTTAAATCTACTAGAGCATATTTTCCCCATGCTCTAAGTGCTAAAATATACTCTCAGCCTATGAGAGTTAGAACCACAGACAAT
>NW_011479501.1:14368-15647 GCF_000754665.1 Bison bison bison | reverse complement strand
TCTTCTGACTCACCAATTTCAGTTATTACCTTTAGACATCCTATTATAGATGATAACTCATAACACAAGCTTTGGTTAAATCAATATTTAGTCTTTATAAATATTATGACTATGCAAACACTGTTCACTACTTGAAGGAATATACTATAGTTAAATTTCTCGTACACATTTTTTTTTTAGTTAATAGTTGTTTTGCTTTAGAACTTGCTTTCTTTTCTTTGTACCTATCTCAAATTCTTCTCTTTGTATCTCAAGTGAATTTTCAATACTCAAAACCTATTGGATAATTCATAACTTCTAACATCTTCTCCCCCGAAGACAGCCCTCCTGGAATCATCTTTCTGCTTCAATCTGGACTGAGGACTGTCTAAGTGGACTGAATGAATTAATCTTCTAAGGCATCCTTTATTCATCATAATGGGAAGGAACTTTCTTCATTGTGCTTTTGCAAATGTTGGGTCTTCTGTTGCCTGAATTTCTTTGCTTTAGTTAACAGTCTTCTACTGTTGGCAGAGCCCATTTTCTAGGAACTTCCAAAGAATAGGTACATGTCTGAAAATATCTTCCTTGAAAATCACTTTCACTAAGCATTTCAAAGGCATTGCTCCTTGATTTTCAACTTTCAATGCTGAAATGTCTGATACTGTTCTTATATCCACTCCTTTATATATGGTATAAAAAAAAAATCTCTAAAAGCTTATCTTAGTCTGTTTGGGCCACTCTAACAGAATACCATACAGTGGGTGGCTTATAATAAACAACAGAAATTTATTTTTCACAGTACTATACACCAGGAAGTTCAAGCCCAAGTTGCCAGCAGATATGGTGTCTGGTACGGACCTGTTTCCTGATTCACAGATAGCCATCTTCTTGCTGTGTCTTCTCGTTACACAGCAGAAGGGGTGAGGGAGTTTTCTAGGGTGTATTTTATAAGGGTCCTAATACCATTCATGAGGGCTCTGCCCTTGTGACCTAACCACCTCCCAAAGGCCCCACCTCTAAATATCATCACATTGGCTTCAACATATGAATTTTGAGGAAACACATTTAGCCCACAGCAAAACTTCTCTTTATCCGTGGATCTTCTCTTTATCCCTGGTGTTTTGATATTTTATAAGGACCCTTCTTTAGAGTAGGGTGGTCTTTCTGGTTTATTTTAATTATTATTATTATTAACAGGCTTTCAGTAAGCCATTTTAATCCAGAGACTCATGGTCCTCATGTTGAAGGAAAAAAACTTTTTCTGTTATTTTAGTATTCTATCTAATCTAAGAGCATG
>NW_011479501.1:12330-14268 GCF_000754665.1 Bison bison bison | reverse complement strand
TATCACTATAACAAGAAAGAGAAAGTGATGCCAATTAAAATGTGTCACACCTTCAATCATAACAAACATTCTGATTTCAAAGATTATTAAGATACAGGGGAAAATATGTCTCTCATGCTACTTCTTTCCTAATTTCTTCCCCTCCATTTCCCCACTGTCTCTTTCTGGAATTCCTATTAGGTAAATGTTAGACTGCTTCTCTTTCATTTTCTCTCCTATTTTCTCTTTGTCTTATTCTATTTTTTGAAGTTTCCTCAATTTTAGCTTCTAAATATTCTACTGAAATATAAAATATTATCACATTTTTAATTTCTAAGAGTTTCTTTTTCTAACTAAAAAAATAGCATTCTACTTCTGATTTAGAAAATCAATTTCACCTCTTAGCATTCAAAGGATATTAATTTTTCTTTTTCCTGCATTGTCTCTTTCCCTTAAGATCTTATTCTTTCACGTTGGAAGCCTTTCTCAAGTATCTGGTGATATTTGGCTTTTAACTCATATTTAAGAGTGAGGCACTAAGAAGTGGACCAAATATTCTGGAGCTTGTCAACTGGTAGGCTTTCTTGTAGGTTATCTGGCCAAGCAGCCAGCCTTTACAATAAGATCTCCCAAACGGCAATTATCTGAAGGTCTTTTATCAGGGATCATTGTTTCTTCAGGAAAGGTGACTCCACTCTCCTGTATGGAGGATATGGTCTTGGCTGGTGAAACGGGTAGCGGTAGGGGATCACAGTGCCATTGAGGAGTAGCCTTTCACTTGATCTCCCTGTTTCCAGCCCAGTGTCTCATCCCACTTACTACTATGCTTGGGCTTCCCCATGTCTGGAGCCTCTCTGGTTAATTTTTCTCTATGAAATACTTTCTGTCTCTTCCAGGGGTAGGAGAGGGGATACAGTGAAGGCTTTTTATGTTGACATTCAACCAATCACTATTTTCAGCCTGGGCCATACCTCCACTTTCCATAGTACTAGATGACCTCATTTTTGAGCTCTTCTGGGGCTCTGGAGCCCTGAACAAGGTTTCCTTCATGCTGATATACCCCTTACCAGCATGTAGGTCCTATAACTCCATCTTTTTATGATTCTTTTATCTGCTTTCCATATTTAAATATTGTGGTTCAAATAACTGAAGTCTTCTAATTTCAAAGACCACTTTTCTGTTTTTTATTTTCCTTGTTGTTTAGAGTGATAATATCTCAGAGAAGAGGACAAAAACAGCTTTATTTTGCCATTTTAAAACTACAAGTTTCCCTTATATATTTTTGTGTCTCTAACAAGTTAGCAGAGTTCTTGGCACCAAACAGACCTTCATTAAATACTTCATTAATGAATGACTAGATATAGTCAGAGTATAGACTCAGCTGCTCTAACAAAAAGACCCCAAATGCAAAGGCTCAAACAAGAGAAGTGCCTATTTTTCTCTCACAGAGCATTTCACAGGTACAAGGCTAGGTTAGAGTGAAGAAGTGTCGCTAGGTCCTTAGGTCATTAAGGATCCAAGTTTCTTCTTTCTTGTTATTCTATATCCATTCTATAGTTTTGTTGTGGCCAAAACTGGCTAATCATCACACTCTGCATTCCAGCCCATAGAAGGGGGGGTTCAAAAAGGGGTCAACCAACCTACAAGAAAGTCTACCAGTCCCATACATAGTTACTATCTCACAGTTTCTAGGGGCCAGGAATCCAGGCCGCCCAACATGTGAGCTTGGAAGCAGACCCTTCTCCAGTCAAGGTTCAAATGAGACTTTAGCCCTAGCAAACTCCCTGACTGTAGTCCATGAGAGACCCTGAACAAAAGGACGCAGTTAAGCCATGCCCATATTCCTGGCCCACAGGAACTGTGAGTTAAAAAATGTATGTTGGCTTAAGCTACTAAGTTTAGGGTAATTTGTTACATATAAAATTACTGTTGCTGCTGCTAAGTCACTTCAGTCGTGTC
>NW_011479501.1:9636-10670 GCF_000754665.1 Bison bison bison | reverse complement strand
AAATTATAAAAATATTTTTCCATGGAAATGATGTAATAACTGATGGTTACCTTTCCAGGTAATCCCTGGCAAGCCCTTGAGTTTATTTTAATAGTTAAATGCATTACAATGGTCTTATTTAAACCTCACCAAACATCATTTACAATAGTTTCTATGGCAAAACACATTCTGAATTCCAACTCCATTGATAAACAATCAGGACAAATGATTAATTATTGGGGGGAAAATTAAGCTAAATCTCTACATCAATAGAGATTCCAGATGGATTAAACATTTAAGTGTCAAAAAGTAAAATTATATAAGCATTAGAAGAAAACACAGGTGAGTACTACTTATAAGGTAAGAAGGGTAGAAATCATAAAGGAAAAAAATGACATTTGAATCCATAAAAGTTTAAAATGTCTCTGTCAGACATAAAAAGATAAAGACAAATTGATTACAAAAAAAAAAAAATAAAAGCAACATATGACAAAGGGTTGGTATCCTCAATACATAAAGAACTTCGTTTTACAAACCTGTAAGAAAAAACACTGAACTTCAACAGAAATGAGCAATAAGGGAAAAAACAGTTCAGCCTTAGTACTAATCAAAGAAATGTATTTAACTGAAAGATACTTTTGACTTTCAAATTGGTAATGATTTACAGAAAAAAATAACACCCAGTGCTAATACAGGTATGGGGATAAGAACACTCTGGATATACTGCTGTAGCAAGTGTAAACCAGCACAACCTTTCAAGAAGGCAATCTAAGCCTGTATTTAAAAAACAAAAAAGACACATAAAACTTTGAAATGTCTCATCATTTCAACTTTTAAAAAAAATAGACACGTGTGCAAAGATATACATATAAGAATGCTCACCATAACTTTTTCCAAAAAGAACTCCAAATTGGAAACCTAAATTCCTAACAATAGAGAACTAGTTAAATATATTATGGTACATCCATATAATGGAATACTATGCAGTCACTAAAAATGATGATAAAGATGTAAATTTATTGACATGGAAAGACACTCACATGTAATAAGTGAAA
>NW_011479501.1:5970-9536 GCF_000754665.1 Bison bison bison | reverse complement strand
GCAGTTTACAAAACAGTATGGATTGTAATGATCCCATTGTAAATAAATATATACATGTTTTAATGTATATATTTGTATGGGAAAAACTCTGGAAGGATATACACCAAAATGTTAACAGTGACTATCTCTGAGTGGTAGAATTTTAGACAATTTAAATTGTCTTGCTTATTTGGATTTTCTAATGTGTCTACAATGTCTACAATGAATATGTATTATTTGCGTAATTAAAAACAAAAGCAAAAGTCAGGTATACGTAATGTCTTCTCTAACTCCCTCACTGGAAAAAGGAGTAATGCCCCTGGCCACTTGTTAATTCAACAAAGTACAAGGATCTAAGCTAACCATCTTTAGAGAATTATCAACTAGGAAATAAAAGGTAGGCATCCACTACCCCATATCCCACAAGAGACATCTGGTCTGAATTTGAACTCCTCTCTGTACTCTCCCTATCTCTATTTATTCATCCATCCATTCATCCATCCGTTTCATTTCATTCATGCTATGTTCTAGGCACCAAACTGGAGATGAAAACTTAATGAAACATACCCTCATCCTAAAGATCCATCCTACAGCATCTCATAGGTTTACTGACCCATAAAAAGGGCAACTTCCATTTTCAAACACTCATAGAGTATGTGCCAGGGTTAGGAAATGCCCACACAAGATTACAAAGCACAGAAATGGTGCCAAAATACAGAAAAGGAGGAAGCAGGTATAAAATCTTTATTTTCTGAAGACACTTTCAGAGGCTATGTATTGTCCACTCCTACGGTAAGGACTCAAATAACACCAGGATACATCTTTCTCTTATAAGCCACAACCATTTATTCAACTGAACACTGATCATTTTTATCCAAATATCCCAGAAAAACCTTTAAGGAGCTCTTAAGAACACTGGTTTTGGAGTCAGACACCTAGATTCAAAGTCCTGCTCTTACACTGATTATGAAGCCTTGGACAAGTTATTTAAACTATCTAAGCTCTTTCTTCATATGGAAAGTGGAGATTAAAAAGTCTTATCTTCAGAGAGCTTTGAAGACTAAATAAGATAATGATGTAAGACCTGTCAGTAAACAATCAAAGTTAGCTATTTTAATTATTGTCAAAATTCAATCACTCCCTCTGCAGCCCACCAATTTGCTACTTCTCCAGCATTTACTGTCTCAGTGAATGGTATCATCATTAATCTAGGAGCCCAAAGTAGATTTTCTCACTAATTGTACATAGTGCTCTCCTCCTATTAACACAGATCTACTCAATGGCTCCCCATTATTTGGCTTTTAGAACCCTTGGTTTAACTTGAGCTACATTTATACTTTCCATGGGAATACAATTTGAGAATCATCTGTTCCTTGCAATTTTCAATGCAAAGAATCACAGCTTGTAACTTACTTTTATGTATAGGAGAAACAGCACTAAAATCTGAATTGGTAGACCAGGGGTAGAGTCCTAGATCTGACACTTAAAAAGCTTTATGATTTGGGCCAATTCAGAGAGTCTCCTGATCCATTACTTTATATCTGTTCAAAATGGGGGTACCTGCCCTGTCTACTCAAAGGGTTGTCGTTAAGCTCGAAAATGAGATAACTCATAAGAAAATACATTATAAACTGTAAGAAGCTGTACCAACACAAATTACTATTATTAAGGTAAGGTAGGTTCAAGAGGATAAAATAATACTGCATAAAGTCATTTTGATCTTAGTTTTCTGTTCCAAATACACAAACATACTCATATTACTATATGCTTAAATTCTTTCTATCCCCTTCTCACCTATGAACAGTATCAGGACAAGAAAGTACTATACCTCACTGGGCAGCTTACTATACTATTTCAGGAAAAGCACTGACTGCTAGATAATGCTCTTCTTCATATAGTAACTTTCCTCAAACGCAAATTCTTTTTAAGAGGATTACTAATACACGATGACTAACTTGTCTGTACTCTATCTACAAAGTCATGGAAGTAAATCTACAGCTGTGACCATAAACTCAAAGAACACCTCAAGTCTGTTCTTTTCTAGATAATTCAAGTTCCTTCAAACACTCCATTTAGAAGATCAGACCACTTTCTTTTCTGAGCATGCAACCAATTCATCTTAAATGGTGGTATAGAGAATTGTGCGCAATTAACCGTAACCTTGATATAACCAATGCAGAGTAAAGGGCATATCACCACCTCCCTTGTTCTACATAATACACTTATATTAATGCAGTTCACAAATGCATTATTTTTGGGATGTCCACAACACATTGCTGAGTCATACTATTTCTTTCTTGTTTTCTGTTGGTTAAATTCTTGTTTTCTTCACTTACACTGCAACTAAGCCCTCTATCCTCTATCTTGTACTTGTTACTTAGTCTTAGAGTCTTAAATTTTTTTATTCATCTTTTTCCAGTTCTGATTCATTGCTACAACCTCTGTAGATTAGATTCCAACTCTGTCAATCAGCTTCTTCACTATTTTCAGCTTTATGTAATCCATAAATTGTACAATGCATTCTCTTTTCTGAATTTTCCACCCGGTTGATACATACAATATACTAACAAAGCGGTCTAAGAAAAAAGTTAAGTAAAATATAATCTAAAGGTATTTTATGTTCTACATTTTTTCAAACTACTAATGTTTCAGCCTTTTTTTATATAATTATTTTTAATTGGAGAATAAAAACATCTACTTCCTTTCTGAGTTTATGAAAGATTTAGAACTTTGAACAATTTAATTTTTAAAGCAGGGAAATATAAAAGCTAATTTTATCCTACATACCAGTGTAGTGTTACCAAAATCAACCCCAAAAGGCAACTTTACTTCAATAAACCTTTTGTATCACTTCAGCAAAACAAGGATTCAAATGCTAACTATTTAGAAATGAGGATAATTACCTCTGTGGCTAAGAATTTTCCCTTCTGAAAAAGGACTCTTGACTTCGCTAGAGATTAGGTTACATGGACCACTAATGTGACTCACTATTGTAATACTTATAGTTTCAAAAGTTCAAGAAATAATACCAATTAAACAAGAAAATTTCTCTAATTTTAAGAAACAAATAGAAAAAAACATGTGCTCTGAGTCTGGCTAGTAGCAGGTTTAAACCCCAGTCCTGTCACTTACTGCTGTAGTTAACTAGCTAAGTTACTTAACATTTTGAGCCTCAGTTTTTTCATTTGTAAGATGCATATAATATCTACTTCACAGGGCTGTTGTAATTAAAAGGACTCACCAAGGGACAGTAGATGCTCAGTAAATGCTACTTCCTGTCCCCTCTTTGCCTTCAATTGACTGTGTAATATTTCTATTTCTACAGTTAGCTTCCAAAAGTCATAATGCAATGAAGAAGTACAGGAGAGTATTGAGATACCTGTTTCACCACTTACACAGCCAATTTCCTGCCAAGCAGGGTGGAAGAGATCATTCATATGTGTGATATATTTTTATACAATGTGGCTAAAGAATGAGTACGAGTGAAAAAGAATAGTTTAAATGCGAGGCAAACGTATTTATCCTCTCTCATCCCACCATAATGCCTTCCAGCCAAAAAATCACAGAGCTTGGCAGACTGCACATAT
>NW_011479501.1:4007-5672 GCF_000754665.1 Bison bison bison | reverse complement strand
TGCACATATGCAAATATTATGTGAAATACTGGAAAAGGTTAGGAAATGCTAATCATGCTTTACTCTGGTAGTCTGAATGTGTAAAAGTCAAAAATTAGAATAATATACAATATGGGTCTCACCAGAACAAATCAGACAAAGGAGACTGTTAGCCTCAGTTCAAATCAGTAATTCTGAACCAAGGTTTCAGGACTTCTAGAATATTGCAAAGTATTTTAAGGAAAATTTTAAAAATGTTAAAATCAAGAATATTTCTCTAATTAAAATTTTTTTAATTTTAAGCAACCCTATTAAACAGATTGTTTTGCTGTAATGGTGTGTTACTACCATGCACATTTCTAGGCTGCTTGGTAGTTTGCTATCACTAAATATAAAATAAGTTTTAAAAAATACACTGAGTCTAGCAGAAGACCATCTTGCACAAATACACTAGGACTACAAAAATGATTTGTGACTCATAAATGCTACCTTGAACTTAGCAGGACATATCATCTCGTGACATCCTACCACCTAGAAATGAAATATACATATGAACATTGGGAGAAAAGAATTCCTCATAGAGAACAGCCTAAAACAACAGGAAGGGAGGAGGAAAAGAACGGGGCCAGAGCCTTAGTGTACTGATCTGGAGATCCAGGTTGTAGATATAAACAAGAACCATGCCTTTTTTTTTTAACCATCCTCAAGTTTCCACAAGTATATCTGCCTTCCAAACTCCCTGATATCAGCAGCGGTTTTCCTGCCCAAAGCATATGGCAGAGGATTTCCATGAAGGTGCTGATGATGAAGCATGAGAAACCTCTCTAAAACTTCAGTTAAGATAGCATCAAATTGTTCAGAATCCAAAGAATCTTCTATGCAATCACATTGAAACAATAAGAAACAAGCATTTTATATTCTTAATAAGGAATGTATATAATCCTTACCAATGTGACAGGATTAAGAATCAGCTCCTCATTTATCCTAAGGAAATATCAGAGATGTGCATAAAGACTATGTACAGTGATATTCATCATACTCATTATACTGAAAAATAGAAAACAATCTAAATGACCAACAGGGGACTGGTTAAATACAGCATAACACATCTATTCATATGTAGTAATACTATGCAATGGTTAAAATAAGGGCCTCAAATAAAAATTAATGATGCAAAAATATGACTGCAATATATTAAGTTAAAAAGGATACAAAACTAAATCGTATGATCCCAATTTTGCACACCCCCCTCCCAACATGTGTGCATGTAACTGGAAAACATATAAAATCTTATCAGTAGTTACCTGGGTCATAGGATTTTCTTCTTTGTACTGTATTTTCAAAATTATATGCATTTATTATATATTATTTTATAAAGAGAAAAAACAATCAATGTAATTAGAAAAATCCATTTATTTCTAGCTAAGGTGCCATTACATGGGCTTTGCTATTCCTCTAGCAACTAAAGGTCTGCTAGTACTCAAGACTATTCTATTTTCTAGACTAGGGTAGGAATGACCACTGGTTATATTTACATTATTAAGTTTTAGAAGAATCTTTCAGAAGCTTTTTTTTTTCCTCTCTGATGGTTTCCTGTGGTTGTGGCCTCAGAAAATAAGTCTTTAGGCCTGAATCCATCTCATTTTTTTTGGAGTGTACCCCTAAGGGGAATTCTGCTTATGAAAC
>NW_011479501.1:2781-3907 GCF_000754665.1 Bison bison bison | reverse complement strand
AATCCTACAAGCATACAAGCAGAAAAAAATAGGTTATTTTCAAAGGAACTAAAATCATATTGACCTCAGATTTCTCCTCTGCAACAATAAAATGCCAGAAGACAATGAAGTAATGACTTACACAGAGTTAAAAGGGAAAAGTTAGGATCTAAGAATTTTATACCTTGTCCCAGTTCTTCACATCCAAAAGTTACAGGAAATTATTCTTAGTTCTGCAAAGTCTTATAAAATTTCACCACCTTAGTAGTACCTTTTTTCATGAACTGTTCAAAGGTATGTCTTAGACCATTGAAAGAGAATCAAAATAAGAATTCAAAAATACTGAGGTAGGAAAGAATTGGTAAAGTATATTGACACCAACTTAGTATCTAGAAATAACTGAATAAAATAATAACCCCAATAAAGGAGAAAGGGTCACTAATGAAGAATAAATAACTGATACAAGTATATAAACAATATAAAACTTTAGCAAGTTTTGATAAAATAAAGTGGACTGAAAATAAAAGAGGTAGTGGAAGAAAGGAAAAACTAAGATTCTAAATTCTGTCTTTCCTAAAAAGACATTTAAAAACCACTGCTTTTAGTAACTAGCTAATAAACTTTGGAATGCTTTGAAAAACCATGAAACAACTGAGAATTATAATTATTTATTGCAGTCCAAATCAGTGGAGAATATAATAACTGGCAAAGACTGTGACTAGTACCTTACGTAGGCATCCCATTCAACCCTAAGCACATGAGGTAGGTATAATTACCCCTATTTTACAGATGAGGAAACCAAGGTTCAGCAAAGTTAATTAGTGAATGGCAGAAGCAAGACTCAAACCCAAGTCTTTCCAGCTCTGTAATTCTTCAAGTTTTCATAACCTCCTCAAACAAAAGAATCCATAAAGCAGCATAAAGAAACCAAGCCACAAGAATAAAAAAGTTAAAATAAGATGACGGAAATAATTCCTATTTTACACCTATTTACACTAAGAACTGTAAAGTATCTACTTAAAACTGAGTATCTTAAAGGATATTTGACGCTATTACAGAATTATTGATGTTTTTATGAGTGATGATGGTATGTTAACTAGATGTTTAAAAAATTCTTTATCTTTTAAGAAATACACATGTAAATATT